>NC_048893.1:148246961-148275485 GCF_011077185.1 Oxyura jamaicensis | reverse complement strand
CATTTCCACAGTCTGTATCATTAGCCACACTGCATTTGCTAATGTAGTCAACATCCCCATATTAATTTTGTTTTGGGCTGTCTCTAAATTATCTGTAATCTTAACTGCTCTTTGCTGCTTGGTGAAGTCACTCTTTTTTTTTTTTTTTTTTCTTTTTTTTTTCTGTTTGCTTTTTATTTGGATGATGAAAGTACACTTTAGTACTTGCAATTTTGCAAGATCTGACCCTGCCTAACATTTTCCTTTCTCACTTTCTCCATATATTTTCTGACATCAGACAGTTTTCCTTGCATATTAGTTTCATTTTCCACCCTATGAGCTCTCTGTATGCTGCAGATAGACTCTCCGAGGTGATTGCTCATCTAGTCAGAAATTGAGTCCTTTATTATGAAAGATTTTTCCACATGTTTGAAGTTGAAATTTTTACAGCCCAGTCACAGATTTTTTCTTAAAGTAATTCTAGAACTTCCTGTAGTCTTCACTATTTTTTTTAATGTGACTTATTTATTATGCTAATCTTTTACTTATGTTACATTGATTCTTAAAAAAATGGAACTCATGTCATCAGTTACCTTGAGACAAGCCTTTCTTGATCAACTACTTCATAAGGTCTTATAACTCACTTTTCCTGTGTTGTGCAACATATCCTGATACCTAGGGCTCACACTTTATAGTAGAATTTACCTTCTGGGAAGTTACAATATCACCTCACAGCTTTCACAGGATGATTTACTCCTTAATTACTATTTCATAGCATTATTTGCTTTCTAATTAAAACAGAAATCTATATGAGACAAAACAGATTCAACACAAACCTTTCTGAAATGAATCTGAAACCATTAGAAACCTTTTGTCCCCTTTCTAATTTTCTTACAGCCTATGGAATACTTGGCTGATAGTTCATCACATCACTATTTTTACCATGAGAAAGAAATGTGGTTGGTGCATGCTGATGTAGGAAGTAGGCAAGAAGAGGATTAATGTGGCCACTCACTGCATGTGTACTGCATTATCCATGTGACAAGAAAAGTGTAAGAGTCATAAGTAGGTTTACTGCCTTCTACACTTCAGTACAGCCCTGTCATCCATTTTTTTTTTGAGTAAATATTTCCATTGCCAATTCAATTCAAAAGAACTTATCCAATGGATATAAAACTTATCCAATTGGATATAAAATATCGAATAGGATATTTTAAAGGGGCAATTAAGGTGACAATCATGAATACAATCTCACAAATTCATATTAGTTAAATTCCTCATAGTTTTCAGTAACATGCAAGAGTTAATCTTCCATTATTTCATTCAGTTTAATTTCATTAATTTATTCTTTAAAATATACTTTAGTCAAAAAAAAACAAACTCCACTCTATATAATGATTCTTATGGAAGTCTTATATTTATTTTCTTTAAGTGGGCTGTATAAATGTGACTTTTTTTTTTTTTTTTAACTTCATGTTTTTACTTTACTTTTTTTTTTTTTTTTTACCTTTTTTATATATTATTACTGAATATCTTACAGAGATGTTATTGCTGCTGGATCAGCAATACTAACCAGATGTGGCTTCTGCCTTACCCTGTCTTTTAGCCATGGGAACAAGAAAATCAGTCCTCCTTTAACTATTTTTTTTTTCTTTCTTCAGGAGACATCAAACCGTTGAATCATAAGAGTGTCTAAAATGGAAAATCCAAAGTCATTGTGATATTTAATCCTTGAAAAGACGTAAAATATAGGGAGGTAGTTATGTCTAGTTTTTTGTTTGTTTTGCTTTGTTTTTGTTTTGTTTTGTTTTGTTTTGTTTTTTCAACTACCTGAGGATTTATCTCCATTTTCCAGAATGGCTTATGCTACTGCCTGTCAGTGAAGCAGAGTAATCACAAAAGCAGGTTTTTATTATATATTTTATATCCTACTCTTTTCTCTACCACCAGAGAGTTATTCAGCATTTTTTAACAAGGTGGGAGCTCCTTTTTTTTTTTTTTTTTTTTTTTTTTTTTTTTTTTTTCCAGCTGTTGATTTATATTTGTCTTAGGACCACCTTGGAATGCAAACAAAATTTTACTGAGCAACAAAAGATACTTCTCTTTCACTTTAAAACGTTTTATTTACAATAGTTATTTAATTTTCTTATTGGCAGCAGGCTGGGCTTGTATTTTCATGTAGCTGACTCTTAACTTCTGGCAACAGATGCATTTAAAATAGACTCTGATAAGATTCTATTTTTGAGATGTAGTTACTGGAAGAGAATATTCTGTTAAATAAATATGCTTTCAAATGGTGTTTACTTTAAAACTGAATATTCTATTTTAAAGGATTTTACAAATGTATTTACATTTACAACACACAATTGTAAAGGAATGCTAAAGAATTAAGTGACAGAAAATTGCACCTAGAATTTCATGTGAAATGTGGTATGTAATATGCAACATAATGTAGTATAAATTGTTACACTGTCTGTGTATTGGAGTATTTTTAAAGAAAACTAAACATTTTAGTTTTAGAAAATTTAATCTTTCTTTACTCTTAATTCTTCATGCTATTACATATATTACACATTTTAAGCAATGTATTATTCAGTTGTTTGAAGGACATGATACCACTGAGAAGCTGCATTGGTTCTTTAAGACACTTCACACTTAACAAATAATCGTAAGTAAATATAGTCCTATAAGTAGTAAAGCATGCTGGTGTCCCAATATTATCGAAATACTTAAAGGCAAAACTCAGTTTTGTAGTACCAGCCAAGTAGAGTCTAAGTGGGTGGGAGAGGGCTGGAGGAATCAGTAGCCAGAGGAGGCTTCAGAAAGAGGGATTTGCACCTTTCGGTACAGGGGGAAGCTGGAACTGCTGCTGCGTGACGGAGTTACTGTAGCTGGCCCTCTCCATGCACTTTTTCAGAATTTATGCCAATATAGCTAATTCCTGTGTTCTCAGGCTGCAGTTTCTGGCTGTTCTTTGCATACAGCTGGCCAAGGAGGTGAATAGAATCTCTGCAGTTCCAGTTACATTGTGTTAATTAGTCAACAGTAGAGAACTGTGGGAATGAGAAAGAGGTGGAAGTAATAAGAAAGCCCATTGTTCACACAAGATGTTTTAGTTCTGTTTCCATCAGAACCATTTTTTGGTAGATCTATCAAAATGACATATATTAGATTTCAAAGTCAAGGTGATTTCAGATGTCTCTATATATTTAAGAATATATTTATTCATTGCTATTTATAAATGCACATGAATGATGCTAAGTGAATCTGTTAATGATATTCATTTAAATCTATAATTGATGGAATCTATTTTAAAAAATGGATCAGAAAATATAACTTTCTGAATGAGAAAAAAGGACTTGACACACTCTTTACTTACACTGCTAGGCCATGGGAAGTGTGACTGTGGGAAGTGCAAATGTGATGAAGGCTGGTATGGTGAAGCTTGTCAGTATCCAACTTCTTGCAATCTTACACGGAAGAAAAGCAATGAAATGTGTAAGAATTCTCAAGATATCATCTGTTCTGGTGCAGGTAAGACGTCTTTTGTTGGTTTTGATGGCTTAAGAAGTTCTCTCTGTGTTATCTTGTGTATCATTGTATTTTATTTTCTCACTAAGAATTTTATAGAGTGTGTTTCAAGAGACTGAGAAGTAACTGTATAAATACTAAAATGCTTGATTTTCCTTTAGGCCCATTCCTGTGCACATGATGTGCAATGATTCAGAATGCTTACTTTAGTAGTCTAGTTTATCCGTAGCTGTTTCAGGTTGATGAAACTGCAGTTGTGTCATGAATTCTGCCTATCAAGAGGTTGTTATAATGGCATTAAAACAGAATGTGACTTGTGTGTATATATCAGTAGAATGCAGAGATCATATTTGAAAATACTTTTTCAGGATGTTTATATACTATACAATTTTTTGAGACACTTTTGAGCTTATAATGGGTTTACATGGCAGGGTTTTCATAGTGGGGGCTGCAGGGGTGGCCACTGTGAGAAAAGCCTGGCAGCTGCCCCATGTCAGATAAGAGCCAGCTCTGGATGGCTCCAAAGGGACCTGCTGAGGGCCAGAGCTGAGCTGAGTGATGCTGGTTGGGCTTCTGGGAGAGCACAAATTTGAGAAAAGGAAAAAAACTGCTGTGCAACTGTGGCTGGGAGAGCGAGGAGTGAGAAGCAGCCCTGCAGCCCCCCAGGTCAGTGCAGCAGGAGGGCAGGAGGTGCTCCAGGCAGGCAGCAGCAGTTCCCCTGTGGGCTGTGGAGAGGCCCCTGGTGGAGCAGGCTGTCCCCCTGCATGCAGCCCATGGGTCCCACATGGAGCAGATCTCCACGCTGCAGCCCATGGAGGAGCCCCCGGTGGAGCAGGTGGATGTGGCCTGGAGGAGGCTGCGGCCCATGGAGAGCCCCCGCAGGAGCAGGCCCCGGGCCGGAGCTGCAGCCCGTGGAGAGGAGCCCACGCAGGAGCAGGGGGTCTGGGGGGAGCTGCTGCCCGCGGGGGACCCATGCTGGAGCAGTTTGCTCCTGGGGGATGGATGGACCCCGTGGTACGGAGCCGTGTGGGAGCAGTTCTTGGAGAGCTGCTGCCTGTGGGCAGCCCCCTCAGGCTCAGTTGGGGAAGGACAGCATCCCATGGGAGGGACCCCACGGGGACCAGGGCAGGGAGAGACTGTGAAGGAGTGCAAGAACTGACCCCGTCCCTGTTTCCTATCACTCTGCACTGCTTGGCAGGAGGAAGTTTAAGAATCTGGAGTGAAGTGAAGCCTGGGAAGAAGTGGGGGATGGGGAGAATGTGTTTTTATTTTTATTTCTCACTACTGTACTCTGTTATTAATTGGCAATAAATTAAATTAATCTTCCACAATCCAAGTTTGTTTTGCCTGTAGCACTAATTGGTGAGCGATCTTCCTGTCCTTATCTCTCTCTTTCATTTCATTTTCTCCCCCTGTCATACTGAAGACAGGGAGAAAGAGTAGCTGGATGGGCACCTAGCCAAGGTTGACTCACCATGGAGCTCTGATGATGATTATTGAAAAAACACTGTGGAAGATCTGCTGAACCATTTTGATGGAGTACTTCATCTTTACTTTTCTGATATTGTGGCTCTCTTTGCTGTCGTTCTTTAATTTTACAACTCATCCTAACTTAAAAACAAAGTCCTCTCCTTGTAAAAATCAGAGGATAAAGAGACAGCCTTTTAGAAGACTCCACTGCATCGTAGTAAATTTTTGAAAGGCATTTGCTGCCTACTAATCAAGATTTGAGACCAGAAACTGCCTTCCTGTTTTTCCAGACTATTGCAGCAAAATCCCAGTGAGAGAATTTTTTAAGAACCCCACTTCTGGTAACTATTGTTGGCCTTTAATTTCTGACTGGGTCCATACATTTGCATACAACTAAATTTCTCACAGGATGGTTGCTGGTGTGCCTGGCATGAGAAAGAACTCAGTAATTTATGGGACTCGGTACAGGGAAGCGAGGATCTCACCATAAGAAGTGAGAGCCATTTAACTTAAAATTCTAGGCATCCAGCATACTGAGTAAATGACGCTTGTTATTTATGACAGTGATGTAGATTATATGAAACTCATGATTGTTTGGCTAAGATATAAGAAAAAAATAAATGAGAAACTAACTCAGAAATATGCATGGTAATTTGTGATCAAAGTACTTAAGCAAGAATGATAAGACGTTTTTTTCTCTTTCTTTCCTTGGCTAGAAGTAGCCTCAGTCTATTTATTTCTGTCTTCACAAGAAAAACAATGCAGACGAGCAATAACTAAAAGTGGCTAAAAGGGGAGCGTCTGTGAATTCAAGAGAAAAATAAGAGCTTTTGGTTCTGCTGGTATTAAACAGGACAAGAATAGCAATGAGACTGGCTAGGGAGCGTGGGGTGACTTAGAGGGGCTGTAGCCATACATCTTTCTCTTTTTTTTCATGGGATTGCCTTTCAATCTCCTGCTAACTTTGCCTGAGCAAAAGTGTCTGAGCTCTGTTTCTTAATTGCTGTTGAAAGATGGGAAGGGATGACATGAGCAGTTGCAAGAACAATTCTTCACTATCACACAGCTCACCATTTATTGCAATTCCTGGCATGAACCAGTCAATATCAATCTTAAATTTAACTTTTCTTATCCAACTATTCCTAATCATTTGTCAGAGTGAGTGGGGCATCCTACCTAAATGTAGATCGATTCCCTTTCTAGTCAATGTGGAGAAATGGATACTTTAAGACTGTCTGACCTCCTTAGATGCCCAACTTATGAATCAGTTGATCTTTATCTCCTTTCATGTTTGTGAATTATCTCTTAACAAGACAGTTTTATCAAAATTGTTATTTGTTTTTATTTCCAAGTAACTGTAGCAAATAATTCTCATTCTGGAGCTTGCTTATATTATCAGTTATATTATAATTTTATTATTTTAGATCTTGCAAACATTTATAAAGTTGGCTTTTTTAGATTAGCCATGTACACCATGGAGCCTGATTATTCTTCTCTTTGGATGAATATTATGTTTGGTAAAACCTGTACTATAATTACTCGTAATGCTGAGAAGTAAAATGATTTCTGCAAATTAGTTGTGTAATGTCAGCATAAAACTTCTCTTTTGGAGGACTTAGTTCGTGTTAATAACCATGTTTGCCAGAATATGTTTGTACCTAACAGGAGGTATATGACTTGTGAAATAAGTTTCTAAATGTTTTTGTTTCTCATTAAAAAAGTCACTGGCATAATGATGCCAGCAACTGCTGAAAGAGCTTCTACAGGCTCATTGACTACAGGGCCCCATTTAAACATACTATTGCACAGAGTTTTGTCCTTGCAATTTAATACAGGTGTTAGTTGGAGAAAAGGGGTTTCTCCAATAGTCATGATGGTAATACATTTGTTTCTGATGTTATTTGATAGTACTTTGGGTTTTTGACTGTGTAACTCTTTAGTATATACATATATATATATATTATGACTGTTCTATGTTATCATGCATCATGTTCCAAAGCAGAAAATACTGAAAAGGTGGACAAGAAGGCAGTTTTTTGCTTTGTCCTGGCTCTCTGAGGGAAAAGGAGGGGATGGTTCCTTTCCTGGGAACAACAAAATTATTTTGTTTGTGAGGGTGAGTAATATAGAGACAGCCACTGAGGTGCAGCGGGCAACCAGACAGAATCACAGAATCGACGAGGTTGGAAGGGACCTCTGAAGATCATCTAGTCCAGCCTAGCTGCTGAGCAGGATCACCTAGAGCACGTTGTGCAAGATGGCATCCAGGTTGGTTTTGAATATCTGCAGACAAAAAAGACCAAGAAGTACATGTGTGACCAGGCTAGAAGCGACAGAATTGAGATCTGTTTACAAATGCATTTCCATGCTTTGCAGTACCTGAGTACTCTGTGATTTAATCACATCAGAAAGCTTTCTGTTGTGGTTTATGTTCTGAGAAGATCCAACTTTCTGATTCCAAAGCATCTGGGAGTCCTGCGTGTACTTACATCAACGGAGAACCTCAGATAGACCAGTGTCAAACCACCTGCTGGTTTGACATGAATCAAACTCTCATACTTTTGCATAAAACTTTTCAATTTGTAAGTTTTTTTTGTGCTACTGTAGTGGCAAATCAACATTCTTTTGCATATCTCTTACATTTCTTGCAAGATCTACTCTCTGCTGAGACATCATCCACAAATTGAAGAAAAATGAACATTAAGAACTTAAAGTTGGATTGGGTCAAAGTTCTGCAATAATGAAATATTATTATGGAGGTACTTACAATCCTCAAGTGAATGAAATAACTTGAATTCTGGATATCAATACCTCTGGGGAAAAAAAAAGAAGCTATTTGTGTGCAAAAAGAAGCTATTGGTGTGCAAATTGCAAGTGGTTGGTGGAAACTGTATTAAAATGTAAAGAGAGAACACTATCAAGAGTTTTAGTAAATATCATAGAGTTGGTTTTTTAATCCTGGCTTTTAACATGCACTTTGCAGTAAAATTGTTGGTATGGTATAATAATACTTATAGTTTTTTTAATAATGCTATGAATGTATTTCATTTCAATTACCTTGTATGTTATCTAGTATACTGGTATGGTAATCACTTTCTAGATCGAGTCTTAAGATTTTTAAATCTTATTCCTCAGAGAATAGCTATACTGGAGACTTTAGTGCAAAGGAACTTTGTGAATTTATGCAAACATATTTTCAGGTCCTCAGTAGCTAAGCACTTGTTCTCATATAAGATGGCTGTGGAGCTGGACAAATCAGGCTTCATTCTTGGGAAGATGACTAAGCTCAATTTTCTCCTTTTAGTGGGCAGAAGATATAATTTCCAAAGATGACTTCATGTCCTAAGCAAGACAGACATCCCTGGGAGTGAATTTTACTTAGTAAAATATACTAAGAATGAACCACTTTAATATTGTATATATTTAGAGCTATGATTAGACCTTTTGTTGGTATGGATTGTTTCAATTTCTTTCCTTATTTGGTTAGTTCATCCTTAGATTTCAGCCTGCTCAGAAATAAAATATATTCTCTGTCTGATGGACTGATGAATCTCTTTCCATAAACTGCAGCCATTGAGTTATATCTTAAATGTTTTCAGGCACATGTCAGTGTGGCAGGTGTAAATGTGCAAGCTCAGAAGGAAATGGACTGGTCTATGGTAAATTTTGTGAATGCGATGACAGAGAATGCATAGATGATGAGACGGAAGAGATTTGTACAGGTATGTGTTTTAGAGAGTACACTAAGAACAGGGAAGATTAATGTAATCTTATAAAATAATTTTATTATGTGGACCTACAAAATGTCTTTACTGAATGCATGAATTAAAAACAAACAAAACAAAACAAAGAGTACTGCTTGCAAATTGTAAGTGGGAGTTTCAGATGTAAAAATGAGCTAAGCAACGGGTTAGAGAATGAAGAAATCCTGTGGCATCCTCCCCTTTTTGAAAGAACTGGAAAGAGGATTTCATAAGATAATTCAATAGAGTACTTCGTACCTTACTGTGTCTGCCTTTGGTAGAAAATAAGTAATGGGAATGCTCTGTGGCACCGATTACAGTGAGAGGGAGGGACAGAGAGAAAACAAAAGAAAAGAAAAGAAAAGTGATTATTAAGAATTCAGGACAAGTAAGCAAAAAAAAAAAAAAAAAAAAGAACAAGAGTAAATGTAGAATGAGAACTCAAAAACAATTCAGGCAATAAAAAGGGAAAGGAAAAAATGAAGAAAAACTTCACCTGTGATAGAAAAGGCAAGAGAGTAAGATGGAGTAAACTCTGCTGATAGAAATGCAAACAAAATCCAAGCAGTACTTTAATATCATTATGAAATAAGAACCTAGCAATTAAATACTATGTAATACATACCATTTATAATATTGTAAATGCTGTTGCATATTGTACTAGGGAGGCTTATCCTCAAAATGAAAGGTGATAGAAATATTTTACACACATGCATAAAGTGTCTATGTGCATACAGGAGGATTCAGAGCTGCTTTTAGAATATTCATACTCTGATTATATTGCATGATCTGCATGTCTTTGTGCATGTGTGTGTGTCAAAAGATGAGAGTAATAGCTTTATCTATCTCTATCCATACACGGAGAACAAAATTAATTCTTTTTATTTAAGTGCCTTCTAAGGCAAGAAGAACTATTTTTTCCCCACAGGATTAGGTAGGGATTTTAAATGAAGGTAAACAGAATGGTCCTTTGAAATCTAAATCTAGGACCTGAGGACAGCATTTCTGGTAATTACCTAAAACTAAATGAGTGGAAGGCAATAGTATTATGTGCCAATGATCTTCTTTGTATTTATTTGATTGTAAACATTAGATATGGTACCAACTATGATAAAAATTCACCACTTATTTAGTTCCAGTAAATTCTCCTTTTGCTGTTTTTGTCATTATTTTTCCTGTCTGTGTTGCTGTTGATTTATGTTGTTAGTTTTCTCTTAGCTTTTATTTCTTTTATTTCCCCTCGTTTCATCCAATGGTGCCGTGTCCTAAAACATACCAGATGAATCTCTGTAAAGATCTAGTTTAATGGGTAGGAGGAAAAGTATGCTGTTATATAAAAATGTTGGTAGATTCAAGTCTGTAATGTTTGTAATTCATCACTACACAAAGCTCTGATACCTTATGTGAGGTTTGGAGTCATACAAAGTAAATATAAATTGTTTGCGTGCTTGACTTTATTAGGTTGTCGTAAGCTGAAAAGTTTACGCTTTTAGCATGAGTGTTAGATTTTGCTTGCTTTCTAACATGAAACTCTGCAGTGCATAACAATGTGTTAAATCAGAAAAAAAATGTGACTTAATGGTCACAGGTACATAATTTCGTAGCAGAAAAAGCAGACCCTCATATCTGGTTATGGCTTCTCTCTCCCACCCTGATGTCTATTCTGATACCTTCTATCCTGTCTTTCCTTCTACAGGATTTCCACCACAGTAATCATTCAGGT
The DNA here is from genome assembly GCF_011077185.1 of Oxyura jamaicensis. NCBI lineage: Eukaryota > Metazoa > Chordata > Aves > Anseriformes > Anatidae > Oxyura > Oxyura jamaicensis. The sequence continues at coordinate 148,265,039 of NC_048893.1, read as the reverse complement.
TTATTTATGAAGTAGAAAGAAATGCTGTTCCAATCCAGGCAAGCTGTAATTATCTATTACCCTGGATGCTCTCCACAGAGAGGGTGAACCTAATCAGTGCCAGTTCTGCCATCATAGTGTGTGTAGCACCTACTTAGTTGCTACATACTCTTTGTTTTCCTCAAATGTCTCTGGCTATAGTCAAGTCTCAAAGACTCTAATTGTCTTAGAAGAAAGCCAACTCAGGAGGATCAAGCTAACAAAAAACCCAAACCTTCTATTTATACATTTGTTTTTAAGGTGTGCAGCTGTGAGCTGGGATTTTATCCTGAAAAAGCTTACAATGAAAACCTGAGATATGGATAACATGCATTTTAGTCGTCGCACAAGGGGACAGCCTTTTTTAAGCAAGTCACTTATTCATTAGAGCAGTTATAACAGTGCATCATTTTATTTTATTTTTTGTGTTTTTTTTTTTCAGTGTTTTTTTTTTGTTTGTTTGTTTTCAGTCATTTGTGTTTTTTTTTTTTTTTTCACTTGATATTTGAGGTTACACAAACTTTGGAATCAAGTTGCAGCTTATTTTTCATGAAGTATTGTGGATTTTAGCAAATTAAATTCTGATCCTGATCTTATTTATTTATTTATTTATTTATTTATTTAAATCTAAGGCTGTGTGCTCTAATGGAGCAACTTTGTCTTCAGTCAAGGGCAAGAGATAGTAGCAAATTATATTATTTGTATTCATTGTATTATTTGCCCCATCCCTGTAGGTGTTCAAGACCAGGTTAGATGAGGCCCTGAGCAACCTGATCCAGTGGGTGGCATCTCTGCCTGTGGAATGGGAGTTGGAACTGGGTGATCCTTGAGGTCCCTTCCAACCCAGGCCATTCTATGATTCTATGATTATTTAGTTCCTGGTAGGGGATGAAATGAGTGTGAGTGAAAGATGAAGTATAGATATTTTAATTGGCAAAAACTGCCAATAGCTTAAATTAATTTGCTCCTTCATAATTTTTCCACTTTTCTTGTTTACTGTTCAAGAACAGCCTATTTGTAATATGCAATGTTATAAGTTCTATTTGTTGTTTAGTTATAGACGTAAGAGGATATTACCCTCTTTTGTTATTGTTCCACATGCCAGCAGAAAATTGTAATGAAAATTCTATGTGTAATTGTAAAAACAGAACAAAAATTAAATGTATCCCACAGGTCTCAATTTGTTCTCTCACAGTTAAGGATATCATTTGAGTAGATTCTGATAGAGACAACCAGGTCTACTAAGCTTAGGATACCTGGAGTGAAAAAAAGGACAAGATGCTGACTTGATCCTGGGTCCTTCCAGTAAATAGATTAATTTATGACTTTTTAGTAAGAGTTGCAGCTACTTAATTTAAATGCTTTGTGTCATTGAAGCCCATGGCATAAGTATCTTATTGGAACAAAATGTTCAGGAGCTTGTTTCATGAAGTCCCAGATGACCCATGTATCTTTTCAAGAGATGGGAGGTTTGTTAAATGAACATTTAAAACATTCATTTTCCTAATTCTTATCGTTCATGAGCTGCTGCATCTGTGATCAAAAATGTTCTTGCTAGGTAAGAACAGAAGTCATATACAATGTAGACAGTTTGTAGTAAATCAGGATCACTCTGATGTAATTATCTGAGGAGCTGAGAACACACAGTGCTTTGTTAGATATGCCCAGTATGGTGGGAAAGTGTGTCTCATATTCATATTTATAGCTGTACTCAACTTTATCACATTTACTGCCTTTCAAATTTACCTTTAAAGGTTCAAAAAAAGCTTGAAAAAAAAAAATAATGTCATTTTCTTAATGTTTATTAACGAGAGATCTGTGATTAAATGAAAACATGCTCTGATATAGATGGGGAGAAGAATAGTGCAGATATCCTTTGTCTTATTTGATATAGACAAATACAGTCTAGAAATTGTTTCTATTCTGAGTCTAGCAGTAAAAGTTTTTAAAAGAAAAATGATCAAAATGGTTAAATTGCTAATGCTTCTTAAAAACTTGTCTCTTTCTCGCTGTATAAAATTTGTTTTGGGTTAAGGCCATGGAAAGTGTTACTGTGGAAACTGTTACTGTGAGGCTGGTTGGCATGGAGATAAATGTGAATTCCAGTGTGACATCACCCCTTGGGAGATCAAGAAAAGATGCACATCTCCAGATGGCAAAATCTGCAGCAACAGAGGTGTGTCATTTGCACATTCCTTCTACACGTATTTATGTATCTTGCTTTTGTTTTAAAATATGTGTTTTCTGCAACACGACATGCATTGTGTTTCTGATGGTTTCTAGTTTTTTCTCACTTATTTGAAATCTGGATATACATTTCTAAATGAGTGGATGGATACCTGTGTTTCCATATAAACTTACATATATACACACCCATTTTTAGTTGAAACTGACCCAAGAATAGCAAGTTCTTCTTGACCTTCATTTCTGTAGTAAGACTGAGCAGGAAAATTTATCAATACATCTGCTCTGGTGAGAGACATGTCCTGTTAAATTAAATATTAACAGATTGATGACTGATGGATCAGTGCTTTAAGGCCAACAGAACTGTGTACAGATTTACTCTTAAATAAGACCAAGACCCGAGGAACTGAATAGAGAAATAAAAACACAAGGCTCATTTTTTTTCCACTGCAACATGAGAGAGCAGCCAAGAGTTGTGCAGTAATAATGCAATGAATGTATATGACGTTGGAAATGTAGATTTTACACAATAGTTCTAACTACATGAGGTTTTCTTTGCATAGAGTTCCAGAATTTGAATTTTACTTTAGACTTCTGTTTAATTTTTCAATTTTTGGAAAACAAACAAAAAGCAAAACAAAACAAAACAAAACAAAACCAACCAACCAAACAAACAAATAAACAAAAAACACAAAATGAGGTTGGTATTCACCAACTGCAATGTTTGGCTTGGTTGAACAAAGAGTTAAAAAAGCATGTTATTTTTTTTGGCAATAGTACAGATTAATTACAGTAGAATGTAAGTTCAAGTCTCATAGATACGTCTCTTAAAAACATCTCTGCTGACAAAACCTGCTATAGTGTGAACATCTAATTATCTTGAGAGCATTTAGAAAACTCTTTCCTCTTAATTATGGAGAAATTGAAGTATTGGCTCAAATACAGAGATCATGTAGGCTCATTTAGTTTTGGGACTTCAACAGTAAAAAAAAAAATGTATTTCTGGAAGTAATAAATATGGAAGTGTTTCAGATCAGAAGTTTTTTTTTTTTTGCACCAAGAAAGTAATTTCTTGTCAATGGAAATTTTACATTTGTATGTGCAAGTATTTCTTTAAATATACATTGTAACTGAGGGAAATGAAGATAGTATAGCTGATATTCTGAATAGCTACAAACTCCTATACAAAGATGCATTAATGGGATATTTCTATATTTATTTACCCTTTCAACTATATGTAATTTTATCCACATAAAAAAAATTTAGGATGTTGACTACGTAAAGTTGTTTACCAGCATGGTATTTCTACTCTCTTTAGTCCTAGTTACCTAGATTTCTGTTTACACATTTTGTGACATAGGTACAGCTCATCTTGTCAATCATTAGTGTTCTAAAAATTATATTATTGAGGCTAACCTCACTGTCCAGCTTATGTCAGTGCTAAGATTGTTAAATTATTTGTATCTCTCCAGCAATTGTCTAGTAAACCATCTGAGACCAGATGTGAACCTTTAGATTTTTTAAACTTTGGTGGGGTGATGCTTCATATCTTCATATCCAGGACAGCTGATCCAAAGTCACTTTGAAGTTGTTTTGGCGAGGTTTAATCACTCCCCAGTATTTCCTCATTTTCTGATTTTGTTGTCTTTTTCTTTTCCCCTCCTTCAGTAAGGTCACTGAATTGTGAAAGAATCAATAATCACATGCAAATTTCCTAAGGGCTGTTGTCTTGGTGGCTTAAGCACTAGACAGGGCAGCATCTCTTTCGGCTTCATTTGACAATCAGATATGCACGATTCTGTGGACCTTCACTTTTTAGAGACAGTGCATGTGTACCATATAGTCAGCCTGCCCTGTTCTCCTCAAATACATTATGTTGTTCAGAGTAATCTGAATAAGAAGATAGTCTTCAGTGGAGTAGCAGAAAAGTGAAGCCACTGTCCAGGAAATTGACTGCATGCATCTGTAAGTTTAGGCTGCTAAACGTTCTCTGTGTATTGGTAACATTATGCCAAATAAATATCTCTGTCACATATCACATTTTCTTTCCTATTGTAAATAAAAGGATGTGGCCATGCATACTGATTTGGGAAAAGTGAAAAAAGTATCATTTTCATGTAGGCCTGTGCTAATGTTCTTGTTATGTAAATTACTACCTCCCAGCCATTTTCAGCTGGATTAGAATTTGTATTTCCTTTTAGTTTAAATGTTTATGCTTTAACATTCATTAATTATCCACTGTGTCCAAGCCAAAATCATTTAAACATCATTGATTTTTATCGTCATTAGTGTCAGCGCAAATTATTGTTGATGTCAAAGATTTATTAATCTTTTGTGCACTACATTTTTGTTGACTCCTAATAAGGCTCAACAGCAAAAAGGAACTTGAGCAGAAAGCCAACTTCTTTGTACAAACTAATACTACTAAATTAATCATAGAAAGTTTAAATCGTAGAAGATAAACATACACTCATGATTAACACTTGCAGCTTTGACACTGCACTCCTGTGAGAGCAGAAAATATTCAAGAGTGTAAAATTCATGTAATCAAACTATTATTACTCTAAATTACTCGGTTACTCAGTTAATCTTCTGTCTCTCTCTTTTTTTTTTTTTTTTTTCTTTTTTTTTCCTCTTTCTTAGGCACATGTGTATGTGGGGAATGTACATGCCATGACGTGGACCCAACCGGTGACTGGGGAGATATACATGGAGATACGTGTGAGTGTGATGAAAGAAACTGCAAAGCAGTGTATGATAGATATTCTGATGACTTCTGCTCAGGTAAGAAAAATGTAGAAAGGACCTTATATGTAGTTTTATAACAAAAGTCTCAAATTGGTCTAATTTTGCTCTTCCTTACTGCTTCAATTCTCATTTTACCTGGCTTAAAATATATCAGGCTTTAGCTGGTTGGTTGGTTGGATTTTTTTTTTTTTTTTTTTTTGAGGAATGGACTTTTAAAATTAAAGGAAAAAAAAAAATAAAAATCTAAAGCTTTCTTTAAATATCTTTTATTCTCTGTAAATATGAACCATTTTTAGGTGCTCAATTCCCTTTCAATATTATCATCATCAGTGTAGTCTAACATAAATTAATGAATGGCTGAAACTTTATATCTTATCTTAAGGAAATTTAAATTATATTGTGCTTTATTTGTTGTTGTATATTATGTGGAAGGGAAAGGAAGAAATTCAAGAAAAACTGAATTAATGAGTTAATGAAAAATAGTACCCTCAGAATACCAGTTCATCTAAGAACAAGAAGTGGAAAGGTCAAGACGTGGAAAATATGAATGTGTTGTCCAGCTACACACCACTGTCTATACATCTCAGACACTTTCATCTTCCTTTTTTGGATCGATGCTTCTTGTATCAATTAACAACAATGCATTCCTTCTAATTTATTCCTCTTGTTTTGTGTGAGAGCAATCTCATACAAAATTGCATGCAATTTTGTAAAGCTGCTGTTAAAGATGTAGATACTGGGCAAGAAAGAAGGACTTTGAACAGTACACAACATGCAATTTATACACAGAAGAACTTTGCTAAAACAAGTAACAGTGTTTTCAAAAAGACTTGGCAGATGACAGTTTGTCAAGTATAACATGTCCTGTAGAAATCTGATCTGGCCTAATTATTAATAGGAAGAATGCAGTTACATCAAGGAAAATAATAAAGTGGTATATTCTCCTCTTCCTACCAGCATGAGTGATATCTCATAGAAAGTTTATAGCAGGTGTTTTTAATAGGGATAAGAGGCTGAAATTAACATGATATATAGAATTCTTACTCTATTGTCCTGTTATAAAGGTGCAAGGTTTCTTGTCTGATTTATTTTTGGCTTTTATTTTTGATATTGATGAATCACTAGCTAACAAAACTGAAAAAGAAAGAAGGAAGCATTTCTAAAAAAAAAAAAAATAGAGAACTCATTGTTTTCTATGGTTTTGGCTACCTTCAAATGCTATATAGGTTTACCTAGTTAAAATGCTGGAAGGATGTAGAACTGCACCCATGATATCAGCAAGTGTTTGGGATGCCAGTTTTTGAACATATTACTGTGTTTCTGAGTATGTTTTAGCACTCATGGATTGTTCAAAATGTCAACATCAACTAAGGAATACAAAACTAAAAAGCATGGTGAATGTGTTCTGTAGTTAAGGGTGAACACAGGAGTTTAAATATAGGTTCAAGCAAACCTGTGGCATCTACAGCTAATGCAGCATCCCTTAAACAGGACTTGAACTCACTCTTTCTTAGATGTTATTGCCATTGCTGCTGCTGCCCTAAGTGGTAATGACTGAAAGAAAGCACAAGAAAGTATGGACAGCTATAAAGAAGTGGGGAAAGGTACTGCCATTTGACGTTGTACTGGGGACAAGAACAGTGTTCTTTATAACAGACATAACTGCAAATGAGAAGGTCTTGAGAGGTATCAAATGATGTACTCATACTACTTGCTTTATATAGCAAACTCATTTTTAAGTATAGCTTAGCTTTTCTGTCAAATGAGAAAAAAAAAATCAGTACCTCTTCTTATTCTTATCCCTTCCCCTCTCTGTCATGATTCAGAAGAAAAGCCTATTTTAACCTTAGTTAGCCACCCAAGTATGCATTCCTCAAACAGGTTGTGTGAAATTCTCCACATCTTCACATGAAGCAGTGTGAACAGTGTTTAGTTGTCCTGCTGCTTAGTCCTGTTTCAAAAATGGACAAGATGCTTCAGTGTTAATTTTGGTTTATTGTGGTAGACAGACAGCATCTACAATTAAATACAGGATTTACTAGCAGAATTGTAATTGGATAGTCTTTTTGTTTGTTTATGTGAAATAAATATACTTAATGCCTCAAGTGCATTAGGCGTATCTGCAAAACATCCTATTTTTTTCTCAGATTTTAACAATTATTTGTAAATTGATTTTAGGATGAATCCAGGAGGGATTATTCAGATTAGGGAGAATAGACCATTTCTGTTTAAACCAACATCAAACTGAACTGATATAAAACTTTTCCTGTCTTGTTCTGCTCACCTAATAGGTAGAGATAGGAAATTCGCTTGTCCTGAGTAGTAGGTTGAAATGATGGGAAAGCATGTTTACAAATAAAGAGTTTTACTGTAATTGAATGAAATGCTATGTTTATTTCATAAACTACAAGTGATAGGAATTGGCAGCCCTGCTGTGAGAATTTAACATCACACAACAGCAGCTCCCTCCAGAAGCTTCATGTGGCTTGGGGTGACTGTCAATTTGCAGCACCTCATATTGGTGACTGGATGCCTTCTTTGAACTTCTGAAATGATGCTCAGGATGTTACTTAATGTTTTTTTTTCAGCAGTGTTCACAACATTAAAGTGATTTTCATTCTTTAAAGAGAATCGCCTTCCTGGCTTGACATAGAAAGGAAAAAGGCTTCCATAAGAAAATTCTTATGTTCACACATCTCATTATCCTTATTTTCCATGGCTTTAGCAACAAAAATATTATATAAAGAACATCACCCTCTCATAAGTATCTATCTAGATCAGAGAACATATGTCCAATTTGCAACCTGTCAGCAGGTACACATGCAGCAAGGGACAGAAGAGGAGGCTTTTAACACTTTCCAAGGAAAACAAATAACTGAAGCGAAAAAAAGTTGTTCTTGTGATCTTAATAACACATGTAATCTGGGAGCTACTCAATGCATAGAATGCTTGTTTCCATTTTCACCTCGTGAAGTGCATACGTTTCATAAATATAATATAAACCAATATTAAAATGCAAATATAGTTAGAGGGAAATATAAAATGTGTATTTCTGATTTTCAAGAAACTGGATAGACAAGTGGGCATCATCAGATAAATGCTTTGGAGTCATGTATCAAGCATATGATAACTGTATGGACAATGTGAGAGAAAATCATAGGATCATAGAATCATCTAGGTTGGAACAGACCTTCATGATCACCAAATCCAACCATCAACCTGGCCTACTGAGTACCATCACTAAACCATGTCCCTTAGTGCCACATCTACATCTCTTAAATACCTCCCAGGATGAGGACTCCACCACTTCCCTGGGCAGCCTGTTCCAATCACCAAAGACCACCCTCTCTGTGCAGAAATTCCTCCTAATATCCAATCTAAACATCCACTGGCACAACTTGAGGCCTTTTCCTTGCATCCTATAACTTGTTACCAGAGAAAAGAGACCAACAATGTCCTCCCTTCAACTCCTTTCAAGTAGCTTTAGAGAACAATGGGATGTCCACTCAGCTTCCTTTTCTCCAGAACAAACAATCCCAGTTCCCTTGGTTGTTCCTCATAGATCTCACAGATTTAATCTGCTGTCACAAGTCATGAAAATAAATATTTACTTTTATGGTAAGGGATGTTTTTACCTAAAGGAATCTTTTGTATGGTCAGAATCCCACTGCTTGATGCAAAGAGATCATGATTCAAAGGCTCATGATGAAGGAAGCTGGGCAGCTAGCTCGGGTTTGCTTTGTCTTGATATGTTAGCATTCAGATAGAGGAAATGGTCTGGTTTCTTAACTTTCTAGCTTAAATTCTCAGGAGGGATCCATCTCTGACTACTCTAATGGCTGTTATATTTTTTAAAAAGAAACTTCCCATAAAAGCTTCTGTTTAGCCCAGTTGCTTTTCTTCATCCCAGCATGCGCAGTGAAAGTTACATTTATGTCGCCACGTTCAGACACGGTCAGGAAGAGCCAAGTTAGCTAATGAGATACCGCAACCACATCTGACTACCCTATGGGGATAAGGATTGATTAAGCCCAGCATTTTGTTATTTGGACATCATTATTTAGTAGAAGGCACTGGTCTGAGACTTGGAATTGCTGTGGAATTGCTTGTCTCTAGAGGATCACACTGATTGCAAGTACATAAAAAATGGTATTGGTACATTACTTAGAGAATATGCTGCAACTGTGGTAGAAAAAAAGGAACATAGAGGTAAGTAAAACATTACCTTATGATGGCTTCACTTCTCCAGACAGTGAGATGTGTATTTGTATCCTCCTTTCCACTCTTTCACATGAGGAGTGTGTGTCAAGTGACAAAACACCCCTTAAGGAAAAAAAAAAAAAAAAAAAAGGAAATATTTTTCAAATTGAATATTATGCAGAGCTATTGTCAGGGGAAAAAAATAGATACAGTGAGTTGTTGACTGTATTTTTTGCCAACTGACTTATGAAAAAAAAAAATGATACAGTTCATCTAATCATGAGGTATCAATACCTCTCATCAGCATTGAAGTTAATCTTTGATTGTATTCATTGGAAAGGTCACGGACAATGTAATTGTGGAAGGTGTGACTGTAAAGAAGGATGGACTGGGAAGAAGTGTGAACATCCACGGTCTTGTCCATTGTCAGCTGAGGAAAGTGCTAAGAAATGCCAAGGAAATTCTAATTTACCTTGCTCTGGAAGAGGTAAGCATTTTCATGCTCTAGAAGCATACTTCCATTAAAAGAATTTGTACAGGTTTCCAGCATTACTAGAACTGAAAAATGTGGAATTTCTTGGCTTACTGTGGATAAGTCAGACCTGCATAGCTTATGAGCTATTTATAAGGGAGGACAAGAATAAAAAGGGCACCTATTTTTACTGCCATCTATTGCATTGTATTTAATGTTACTTGCCTCAATATTTGTTTTGGGAGTTTGCAAGGAAGCTTTGAAATTTTGTTGCAGTTAAGTCTTGCTAAGGATATATTAAAAACATGAAATTATTCTTTGCATTGTTTGACAAAAACAGCATGAGATTTTCAGTCTGTGTAAAATGCTGTGGCACCATTGTGATAGAACTGTTCAGATTCACACTGCCAAAGAACTTGCCCTAATGAATGCAGGACTGATTTCTAAAATGCAGTTATTCTTTAGTGCAGTTTCCTAGTTAGCCACTGGCTTTTCATTTGAAAGCATTTCTTTGTGACACTGTAACCTTTCCAAATCTCTGACTAAAAAAATATACAAACTCATATGTACAATTGAAATGCACATTGCGAGCAAAACGAAACATTGTTCAGAAGGACAAGGACCTGCTAATTTTCATTCTCACTGTGTGAAATGTGTTGCTTGTCGAGAGCAGAGAGAACAGTAAATATGACACAGACTTTTGCTAGAGCTGGCAATTGAAGTTGTTATGAATTCTGCTCACTTAATGTTTGCTGGGAAAGGTCTAATGCTAGTATTGAATTATTACATTTGACCCTAAATGTCATTTCATTTGCAATTGCTTCTTCCAATAATACTATCTAACATAGTCAGAAATCGTAGGCTGTCCACCCAAGTTAGCGCTGTAATAATTATATTTTATTTCTCTCCTCCTGTAAATGTGTAACAACTCATAACTTCGTAACTTAGTAAATGTGGGATTAATTGTATCTTAAAAGAAGTATGTGTTAGCAGACTGTTGCTTTTTTTTTTTTTTTTTTTTTTTAATTACAATACAGTTTTCCACTAGATTACATCTCTCTATTATTGCTAAAAATTCTCAACAGAATTTCTGGGCACAAGTTAGTTGGAACATGGTCATCTCAATCAGTTAATCAGTCAACAAGGAAAGACTGACCAATGTCATCTAGCTGGGCACTTTAGGCCTTTGACAAGGTCCTGCGCAACATCCTTACCTCTAAATAGGAGAGAGAAGGATTTGAAGGATGGACTATTTGCTGGATAAGGAATTGGCCGGATAGACACAACCAGAGAGATGTGGTCAATGGCTCTATGTCCAGGTGGAGGCCATGATGAGAGTGTTCCTCAGGGGTCTGTCCTGGGACCAGTACTGTTTAATATCTTTATCAATGACATAGACAGTGGGATCGAGTGAACCCTTAGCAAGTTTGCAGATGACAACAAGCTGATACAGTCCATACAACAGAAGGAAGGGATTCCATCCAAAGGGACCTGGAAAAGCTTGAGAAGTGGGTTCACGTGAACCTCAGGAGGTTCAACAAGTCCAAGTGCAAGATTGGTGCAATCCCAGACAGGAGGACAGACTAGGAAAAGAACTCATTGAGTGCAGCCCTGCCAAGAGAGAGATTTGGGGGTTCTGGTGGATGAAAAGCTAAACATGAGCCAGCAGTGTGTGCTTGCAGCCCAGAAGGCCAACTGCATCCTGGGCTGCATCAACAGACATGTGGCCAGCCGGCTGAGGGAGGTAATTGTCTCCCTGTGCTCTGCCCTGCCCTTGTGAGGCCCCAACTGAAGTCCTGAATCCAGGTCTGGGGTCCCCAGCACAAGAAAGATGTGGGGCTGTTAGAGTGGGCCCAGGGGAGGGCCAGGAAGATGATCAGAAGGCTGGAACACTTCTCCTGTGAAGACAGGCTGAGAGAGCTGGAGTTGTTCAGCCTGGAGAAGAGATGTCTCTGGGGAGGCTTTACTGCAGCCTTTCAGTACCTAAAGGGTTCTTATAAAGAAGATGGAGAAGACTGACCTTTTACATGTGGGCAGAGAGTTACAGGAAAAGGGGGAATGGTTTTAAACTAAAAGAGAACAGAGCTTTAGATTAGATATTAGGAGGAAATTCTTCGCTCAGAGGGTGGTGAGGCACTGGAATAGGTTGCCCAGAGAAGTTGTGGATGCCCCATCCCTGAAAGTGTTCAAGGCAGACAGAACGAGGACCTGGGCAACCTGATCTAGTCAGTGGCCCATGGCAGGAGGGTTGGATCTGGGTGATCTTTAAGGTCCCTTCCGCTGAGCCATTCTATGATTCTATGATCTGTAGGGAATTCAGTGCATTTCATTTATCATGCTTGCAATAATTATAACTAAAACAAACAAGACTTGTCATTTATTTTTCTTTTCTCATCTGCTTCTCTAGGAGTTGTGTATGTTGTGCAATTGGAGTCAGTTATATTATTTGCATAACAAAACCTGAATTCTACATTCACTGACAAAAAAAGAAAAAGAATCATATATTTTGAGGCAAATGACAGAGAAAAAATAACAATAGTGATAAGAATATGTTTGATGTGAATAAAAACACAGTCTTAAATTATAAAACATATTGTTTTGTTTAGATTTTAAATTTGGAAAAGTTTTACAAAGTATAATGGGAAAAGTGAGTTTAAAGCTCACTTTTAATGTTAATGTTTAACTCATGTTAAAGCCAATAATTCTATCCTCTTGGCTTTCTGAAAAAAAAAAAAAAAAAAAAAAAAAACACAAACAAAACAAAACAAAACAAAATCCAACAGTGTTATATTGATGCAGTAGGAGGGAAATAATTCCCTTTCAAGTGAATTCATCTAATTGTTCTGGTGGTCAAAATTTTAAAATAAAATACAAACAGTATCTACTGGAACAAAAGGTTTAATTGATAGCAGTTTTCACTGAACTTTGTCAGTTTGATTATTTTCTGAGAATACTGAGTGTTAGGAGGAGTGCAAAAGGTGCAGAAGTGTATCTTGGGCATAGTATGATAAGCAGCTGCTGTAATGAAGGAACAAGGAGTTTTGAATTCCACACTTGAAAAAAAAAATCATTTTAATTCTATGAATAATTTTGTTTATGAAATTGGGAGAGAAAATGAGAAAAGAGTAATTTTAGACTAATCATTTGTAATTTGCTCTGTTTTGTTGTGTTTTGCTTTTTTTTTTTTTTTTTTTTTTTTTTTTTTTTTTTGAGCCTGGACTCCTTGGATTTCCTCTTCTTCCACTATATTCTGGATATAATTAAAATTGTAGGAAGGTTCCGGTACTGCTGAAAGGACATAGGTGTTTAGTTACTATGAAAAAAAAATGTCATTGAACTTGCACAGTTAAATTCTTTGGTCCTATTTGAAAATTATACTAATTGTCATTATAGCTTGTCATGAGCAGAAGTTACATAAATTAAGGATTTCCAATCAAAACTTCTAGGAGTGGGAAAGGCCACGTAATACAAGTTTTTCTGAAGTCAGGAGCAATCAATATGTAACAAGGAAGGGAAGGTTCCAAAGAAAATTGAAGTGTTTCTTTTCCATTTAAACATTATTCTTTTGATGGTTTCCTTGTAATATTTGTCTGTTGGCTATGGCGCAAGGACAGTAAGTGTACATCCATGGCACTGCTGGCGAAGTTGAGCATATATGAATAAATATAATGGCCTTACTTAATAGGATAAGTAGTAAGGCAGTTCATATATGGAGTAGAACACATAATGAAGAACCCAGAGATGCTGCTGCAGTTTATGACTTTGTCCTGTATCGTGTGTCCTTGAAGACTGCTTTCTACTCACCTCTATCTTTTGTTTCTAGGTTAGTCAACAGCAATTCTGATAGCTGACACACTCTTTTGTAATCACTTTTGTAATCACTTTATGCTCTTGGATAAATACATCGAAAGATAAAGCATTATGATTTTTAATGGCATTACAGGTAGCCATAATGTGTTGGGGGAAATAGGAAAGAAAGATAGAATTATTAGAATTCATAGTTTTTTTTATATATATTTTTTATTATTTTTATTTTTTTTCTATAGTCTCTGCCTAAATGCTGAGATATGCTCAAATTTGCTCAGATTTTCAAGTAGAGGAAGTTGAAACTTCAGTTGTGATGCCCTTTTCCCAAGATTAACATAATTTATATTTTTGTTGATGGCTTTTTTTTTTTTTGAAATGTTAAGTATGATTTCAAAATGTGATAATTCTTCACAGTGCACAAATAAAATTCCTTGCTGCCTCAATAAGCATTGAAAAAATATTATTTCAAAAGAATGTTTTTTGTTTTGTTTTGTTTTGTTTTTGTGCATTTTCCAAGACTTTCTTATATGGCAGACTACAAAACTCCCAATGATTCAGTCCTTGAAATCTTCAGTAATAATTACAGAAGGTGAAACATAAAAAACAAGCAAACAAACAAAACCCACAAATCCTCTAAATAATTCATAAAAAGAGGTTTGGAATTTATATATTTTTATGTCAGAGATTCGAGGTGGTGAGGGTTACATAAAAATTTTGTCTTTTGTTTTACCTTATAATATTTTATAACATTAGCACAAAAATCATGGCAAAATTATACTCTTCAAAAACTGCCAATCAATCTGAGGGACCAAAATCTTCCATCTTTGAACTTTATTTTGAGAAGATGTTTATTTTATACCTTATGTTTTGCTTTTAAATGTAGTAATGATTAGAAGGATTAGAAAAGGACAGATAATGTTAAACTAATATTACTCTTTTTTATGATTCAGTATAAGCTTTTTTATGATTCAGTCACCCAATATTTTGTAATATTAATTTTTCCTATAAAGTTCCAGAGTTTTATCTAAGTGTTCCCAAATTTTTATTATTCACTTATAATGCAAATTATGTTCTTCCATAAGCAGGAAAAGAGAAGACATCAGCAATGCAAAGTAAGAAAATTATTTGTTGCATGGGATACCCAGATTTAAAGTTAAGTGTTTAATATATCAGGGGTACATGAAAGTTGTACTAAAACATTTAGAGAATTAAAAGGAAGCTATTAAGAGCATGACTTAATTTGATCAGCACTATCCATAAAGTGCTGGAATACAATCTCTCAGTCTGCCTTTTGCTCTCCAGAGAGCAGATGAACCAGGGTACTTCTATTCCAGATCTTATTTCCCTTCCTGATTTTCCCCAGTTACTCAGAGCAATAACAAACTGCTTCATGAATGCTGATCAACATGTGGAGATAGCAGAGAAGCTGCCAAAAATATCTTTCAGCATGCTCTTCTATTTCTTAGCTGCTTCAAGTAGGTGGAGATAGAAGGCTTTATATTGACATACTGAGCAGTAAGTGGGAATTTCTATACTCTCAAATGATGTTATAAAGACAGAGGAAATATATATCCTCTCAGTTACATCAATCAGGCTGTCTTTACTTTCAGTAGTTCCAGTTATATATAATGGGAGGGATCAAATGACAATTTGGGGAATTCAAACACACTATCACTAGGTACTTTCCAAAAATGACTTTCCATAAAAAGCATGTTGAGGAGGAGGAGAGTTTCTAGCTGGCTTCATTCATATAAAATGTGTAATGCCTTCTACACTTTTATTCCTGAGAGTGTTTTTTTTTTTCACTTGCTGCATGACTTTTCACTATAGATGCAATATTTTAATAATAAAAGTCTGTCCCTTTTAAGAACACACCGTATAACAAGACCAGTGTCAAAGATAAAGAAGACATAGCAAAAAGTTCTTATGTTAGGGAATAAAGAGATAGCTTATTGTTATCAGGATTAAGGGACAAGACAAACCACTTTTCTATCTTTATAATGCACATCACTCACTTGAGTTTCCCCTTAGGGAAAAAAGCAGATGTCAAAATAAGTATTACAAAAAAGCCTTGAGGAAGAGAATTGAAAATAAAATGAGTAGATTTTGAGAATACTAGATGATAGCTTTCTTTTTCTTTTTAATAATCTTGTTCTCTTCACTTATCCTGAGTGAAGACAGACATCCCATGGCAGTGATTCAAAGAAAAATAAATGACAAATCTTATTGGTAGTGTCTTCTGCCATTTTAATCTCTTTTTAAAAGCAATCTATAATTGCTTTTATTTATTTTTCTTATGGAGAGAATGAGACTATTTCTTTATTCATGAAATTCCCTTTATGCTTGTACTCTAGCAATGGATATCTAAAGTACAAATTTTTTGGATTCTGTATTGATTTTTTTTCAAACTCTCCTAAATCCACTTATCAAAATATTAAATTTGTTACATAGCATTTTTACATTTTTTTCACCTTAGTTACTTTACAGTAATTTTGCTGTTTCTTCTCTGTAGAATTATCAGAATGTGTTGGAGTTAGTGTAAGAGCAACAGTACTCAGTGCATTATTACAGATTCCCTGTGGTGAACTGAAACAGTGAATCAATCCCATGTGTTCAGTGCTGGGTTCTGTAATGTATATTGCTAGTCTGCAAGATACCGTCTCCTGGAGTCTAGAAACAGAACTTAGGGACAAGGATCAGTGACAACCCTGAAGAGCAGTGCCACTGTCCAGTGGCTGCTGCAAAGTCCTAATACTTTGGGGGATATCTTGGCTGTACTATTGTATACTATATCACAGAATCACAGAATCATCTAGGTTGGAAGAGACCTCCAAGATCACCAAGTCCAACCTCTGACCTAACACTAACAAGTCCTCCACTAAACCATAACTCTAAGCTCTACATCTAAACATCTTTTAAAGACCTCCAGGGATGGTGACTCAACCACTTCCCTGGGCAGCCTATTCCAATGCCTAACAACCCTTTCAGTAAAGAAGTTCTTCCTAATATCCAACCTAAACCTCCCCTGGCACAACTTTATCCCATTCCCCCTCATCCTGTCACCAGGCACATGGGAGAATAGACCAACCCCCACCTCGCTACAGCCTCCTATATATTTTATGTTGCTCTGAAACATAGCTCATCAAAACCTCAGTTGACACAGGAGATACTGTAAATTGATACAACATACCATGTCATGCAGAAAGAAAGAGAAACCTACATGCAATGAATCATGTCTGTGTATAAACAGGAGTGGAAATGAAATATAAAGACTCATGCTAAAAAAAAAATAATAATAATAATAAAAAAAAGCAGAGGGAACTATGTTGTTTTCTTCTGAGCTTTATGATGTCTTACCCAACTGGTCATAAATATGACATTAAAAAAAAAATCATTTTGTAAATAATTTCTGGGATTATATCTTCAATTACTATAGCTTCATATATACCTATGGTGGATGTTGTTCAGTAGATCTTCATGATTTTTAAACCTGGATGCAAACCAGGACATCTGCCCAGTCCCTGGAAGTGTTCAAGGCCAGGCTGCATGGGGCTTTGAGCAACCTGGTCTGGTGGGAGGTGTCCCTGCCCATAGCAGGGGGGTTGGAACTGGGTGACCTTTAAGGTCTCTCCCAGCCCAAACCATTCTGGGACTCTATGATCTTTTTGCCAGATAAATCCCTACAGAGGTATGATGCCTTACAAGGGCCAAAGGGCTGCTGGTGGGAACCAGTTCTGTGCTTTCATCACTGGAGCCTTCTTTACCATAATTTTATGTCCTCACAGTTCTGGTTCTTTTGTTCTAAGTGCAGTTATTAATTAAGAACTTGGGGTATCTGTCTAGAACGATATTGTCAAAACTGGCCAACTGAAAAAATCTTGTATTTCTATTAGGTACCTATCGAAAAATGTATTTTTTAAATTCTATTGCTTATTAACTCAGTAAAGCAAGGCTGTAGTAGAAGTTGCAATTTGAGTAATTCAGTATACTTTGTATATGACAGGATGGGATTACAGAAGGAAAGTATAAACAAACCTAAGGTAAAATCTAAGTTACTATCCCTTCTACCAGCTCTTTATTGCAGCCTCTTACTATGCAAATTGCACTATTTAATTGAAGTGTAAATTACTCTAATATACATCATCTCTGAATTTGGCCTGCTGTTTTCATTCATTTTGCATGACCCCTGCATTCTGAAGGAGGTCTTAATTAAAGCACTACAGTAGATAGTCTGGCAGCAAATAATGTTATTAGCTGGTGTAACAAGAACAGAACATAAATGCAAGTCATGTGTCCAAGTGAGCATCTCTAGCTTTAAGATTGAGCTCTGTTATTCATCTGCTCTCTGCTTCAAGCAGAGATGCACTCTTACTGTGCTAGTACTTTAATGCCAGATGAGCAGTGTTATACAATTTGGTATACACTTATAAGCTGGACTGGCACTCCAAAGTCCACTTGTCATCTGCTGAAGTCTAAGAAAAAAAAAAATGAACAAACAGTTGCACCACTCTCTCTCTCTCTCTCTCTCTTTCCTTCTTTCTTTCTCTCTTTCTTATTTTCTTTCTCTCTCTCTCTTTCTTTCTTTCTTTCTCTTTCTTTTTTCTTCCTTCCTTCCTTCCTTCCTTCCTTCCTTCCTTCCTTCCTTCCTT
>NC_048893.1:148238670-148246951 GCF_011077185.1 Oxyura jamaicensis | reverse complement strand
CCTTCCTTCCTTCCTTCCTTCCTTCCTTCCTTCCTTCCTTCCTTCCTGTCCTTTCTCTCTCTCTCTCTCTCTTTCTCTTTCTCTTTCTCTTTCTCTCTTTCTTTCTCTCTCTTTCCCTCTTTCTTAGTAATAAATACATGGTTCAGGAAGTACTTTATTTCCAATTAAGTGTTTTTTTTTGTTGTTGTTGTTTTGTTTTGTTTTGTTTTGTTTTGTTTTGTTTGTTTGTTTAAATCTGTTTCAGTAGAGGTAGGGTGTGTTGGAAGTTGTCTGTTTCTGAGATGTGGATGATATTTGCTAGATTAAAGGGGTCCTCAAAATATTTTGTAATAGAATGTGTGAATGTTCTGAAGTTTCCCACTGGTTTTCAAAGTGGGAAATTTGCAAAGACGTGAAGAACAGAGAAAAAGTAACATGTCTATTTTATGATGATACTTAGGAAATAGGGTTGTGGGATAAAATCAGCAGTATAACATTTATGGCTCGCGGAGTACCTACCATGGATTCCTCTTTACAATGAAAATGACTTGCTCTTTTTTAGTATAGTACTTCTAGATTCAAATACCTTTCTTTTTATTCTTGCCAGTAGGACAGACAGTGCAAGACAAAACAAATTCTGATGTTTAAATGGATATGCAAGATTCAGGCACAATTATTTATATATGATATGTTTATATAGTTATTTATATACATGTATATTATTATTACTGAGTAAGGATCAGAGAGCAGACCAACAAAGGTGATGCTTTGGTCTGCTTCAGACTATCTAATCAAGAGAGGATGTAAATGAAGCCTTATGCAGAGAGCTGAAGGAAACCTCTGGATTTTTATCTTTGCTATACAGAGGCAAATTCAGTCACCTTGATACCCACTGGATGATCAGGAGAACTCAATGCAACTAATCCAAATCTCTGGCATAATTGGAAGAAAATTTCATGACAAAAGTGGGCCAGCATGGGGTCATGTCATTGTCAGGCTGTTTTCTGTCACCTTTGAAAGACTGTGGTGACTGGGGGAGGGTTCATGATGTCTGAAGAAAGGTAAAACCAAAGGCAATTACAGGTCAGTCAGCTTAATCTCTATCTCTGGGAAAGTGAGAGAGCAAATCCTCCTGGAAGCTATTTCCAGCTACATGAAGGATAAAATGTTGTCTATAAACACAGAACATAGAGATTTACTAAGGGCAGATAATGTTTGACTAACCCTATTTCCTTCTGTGACAAGATGACCATCTGTATGTATAAGGGGAGAGGAGAGAATATTGTATACCTTGTCTGTACCTTTGACACAGTCTACTGGAGTATCCTTATAGTCAAATTGGCAAGATGGGGACTGGCTAGATGGATGGAAAATTGACTGGTTTGTTGGTCACAAGGAATGGTGATCTGCAGAACAAAGTCCCTCTGGTAGATGATTACTAATGGTAACCAACCCTCTCAGGAGCTGATATGAGAAACAGTAATTGTTCAACATCTTTGTTAACCTGGATAATGGGACAAAGTCCACTATTGGCAAGGTTGTGGATGATAGGAAATGGGGAGTAGAAGATGATACACTGGAAGGTGAGACTGCTATTGGGAAGGACCTGGACAGGCCTGGAAAGATGGGCTGACTAGAATTTCAGCAAGGCACATGGAAAATCCTATATCTGGGAGAATTTTCATCATAAGAGTTAATACGTTGGCTAAGAATAAATAGGGCACAAAAGGCACAAATCTCTAAAAAGTTGGACTTCATTCCTTTCACTTCTTGAGAGAAATTTATTTTTCTGATGGCTGCAAGCATTAACCACATGATAGTTCCCCCTTTTGCTCTCAGTCGGTGCCTCTGAAATGTTACCTTCTCTGAACACTTTAAAATTTTCCTCTTGCATGTGAAATGTTCTTCCTTGTTCTTGTTCTCTTCAATGTAATTCTTGCTCCAGCAGACAAAGATGACCCCTTTATCTGTGAAAGACATCTGTGAAAGAACTTGAAGGCCAGGTCTATCTTCTCTCTGACATCTATATTCTGTGCATAATCCCTTAGGTATCCCAGTCTTGCTTAAGTGTTCTTCTTCTTGGACTGTATTTTCCCATTTTGGATTGGTGGGATTCTCCTGCTGTTTCCAAAACACTCAGCGATTGTTAGAGTGTCTTCTGACATAGATGGCATTTTTTGTTCAGGCATCCCTGTTTCTTCAAATTTTTGAGCTTGACTTCTTGTTAAGCAGAGCAGGAAGCATAATAAAAAAGGGGGAAAAAAGCATAGTATGTTTACCTTATGGCCATTCAATATAAAAATCTTAGCTTTGGAATTATTATTCAGAAAAAGAATATATGAGAAATAATATTTTTCACATGTTATGGTGTGTAAGTTTAGGTTAAACTTTCACAGTGATATATATCAGTAGATGATTCATGTACCCCAGAAGAATTTTCCATATATTAATAAGATGTAATAGTCACAGACTTAAGTTATCAGGCCAACTTATGCTGTTTACAATTGAAAGATTGGGGTTAGTATTAAAAAAGTTCAGGCAAAGCTTTGCATAAGTGGATACTGCAAGTGCTACACTTGGCAGCAGTCTGGCAATGTTGGAACATTTCCCTGTAGTGGATTGCTGTAATTATCATAATTGCCATTACCTAATCAAAGAATGGACTGACACTCATTTGTGCTAGACTTCCTTTGAATCTTTTGTCTAGTCTGTCTCTTTCATTTGATTGTATGGTGGGCTGAATATAGACCCACAACACATCAACACCTTTGATGGATAGTGTGTGTTTGCGGACTCTAGAAAAGCAGTGTGTTGTTGTGAATGCTAGATGGAAGAATTGCATACACTTAAGTAGGAAGTCCTGATAGTCAGAAGTTTGCAGTAAAATTTCTTTAGTTTCTGCTGGAGGATGCCTAACAAACATCAAATATGCTTGTTTTGATATACCAATATCATTTGTAAAAAGGTAGAAGACAAGCTATTTTTCTTCTAATCACAGAAGACAAGAACCAATTAAAATTAATAATAATTTTAAAAGTAGATTAGATTTTTGCTGCTCCAACGTGTCATACTATTTTGGTTCACTTCAAAAATAATCTTTAAGCTGAAGTCAGGATTTATCAATGTCCTGAGTACTTGCAGAAATATGGGAATGATTCACACCGCAGACAAAGTTATTCATTAGAACGTGCAAGGGCAGTTGTCTGATGGAATATTTATGCAATGCATATGAGGCGAGAGAGAAATGCAGGTTCATCTTGCATCTTTGGAAACATAGCAGGTGTGCAAAACAAAAGTACCTGTAAGTATCATCTCTCTGATTACTTTAGTATATCAAGTATTTGTAGTTTGATCGCAGTAACAGGAGACCTTCCAAAAGAATCTCTGCTGGAAAAACAAGCAGCTGAGGTGTGTGTACATGTTTATATGTGAGAGCTGATTAGATTTCACAGCTTGTTGACCAGAAAAATACCTGATAGAAAGTCATGAAGTTGTTTATTGCCACAAAAATTGAAATGAAGGCCAGTATTGTCAAAAATTTTGCTCACATTCTCATAATAAATGTATGTATATTGAAACATTACTGAATGAGTCAGCTTGCATTTGCAAATGCAGAGCTTACTGGTGTATGCACAACAAAGCATTTATTTATTTATTTATTTATTTTACCTGTACAGCTGCATGCAGTAAGGGGAAAAAAAAGTCAAGACATCTTGTTAAATATATGTTAGTTATTGTAAACACAGTAGAATATTCTGGGTGAGGTTCATATCTTGAATTTAGGTAGTTATCCACTTTGTTTTCAGTGGAATGACAGTGCCTTCAGATGCGAGGCAATTTTTCCATTAATTTTATATTTTTGTGTCACTAAAAGATGAATTGTCATCATTCCTTCTTTTCTCTACTGTCCTTAATGAGAGTGACTCTCAGGCTAACCTTCAGATGCCTTCATCTTTGTTCTATGAATTTCACCAGTTTATGAAATTGTTTACCCCAACTGTAATGTTGTATTACACTACAAATAAAATTAATAGATGTCTGTGTGGGCTGGAGCGAAGAACATCTGCTGCTGATATCGGGATATGAGTCCTTGTTCTGCATATGTTATTGTAGTTTATGGATTGTTTCAAGCTGCCTTAGCAGTGACATCCAGACTAGAAAATTAAACAGCACTATGGATCATCCCCAGGCACTGCAGCTTGTTTGCCTGTAATGTCAAATTGTTAGGACAATCACTGGTCTACTTCTGCCCTGTGCCAGCTAGTATTCTTTCCAAACAATTCCTGCTTATAGTATAGGAATTTGCGTGGGCTAGTGACTGGTCCAAGCAGGCAGTCTGGATGAGGCCACCTTCAAGGAAGACAGCTCGGTAGTACCAATGCCAGTTCTTGCGTGCCGGATGGCCCCAGTGCCAGGGAACAGTCCCAATCCCATTTAACTGTCTAGTAAAGAAACATCTATCAAACACCGTGCTGTGGTTATAACAATGAAGGCTGACCTTCTTTCTGCACTGTGGTTGGTACGATATGTGTTTAGCCCACAGGAAAAGATGAAAGAAAAAGGAGTCTCCAGCACACATTGCCATAGACCTGCTGCCTATTGTGAAGCTGCTACCTGCTCTGTGACTTTTCCAAGGCAGCAGATTATGTAAAATAAATGGATCGGTGCTGTCCCCAAATTGATTTTGTATAGTGAGACAGAAAATAAATAGATTCCCAGGTTGACTGAGTAGTTAGATTTCTTCCTTCTTCTGTTCTTTTCTTCCTTCTTCTGTTTCTTCTTCCTTCTTCTGAATTTATAAAAAATTCACTTAAAAATACCTTAAAGGCCCTGAAAATTCAAATGGAAGCAGTCTTTTTAGCTGAAAACTGTTAAGAATCAAAGGGTTTGGGGTTTTGGAGAATACTGTAAGACACTTTGCTTTCCAGAAGCTGTGTTTTGGAAAGGAAGCCTGCAATGCATGGTGATACAAAAATGAAACCTCCCTTCATCTACACACTTTTCTTAGCTGGGTTTAGACCAGACCAGATCCCAGCCTGAATAATGCTTACTTGCTTATCTGTCTCATAGTTTCCTGTTTGAGAGGTCTGAGATTTCTCTTCAAGTATTTTGCTATGTAATGTTTATGGTAGCAGAATGAGTTATTCCACTCCCACAGTAAATGTGTATCAGTAAAACACATTTGAAGTATATAGATACAAAGATTGAAAAGTTCTTTCAATTCTGTAAGGGACAAAGACATTAAAAAGCTAAGCAATCAATTTTTTTTTTTTTTGTGATAGACAAAAATAATGTGTTTTATCAATAGTTATATTCTGGTTTAGCTAAATTCTAGTAAAGTTCTATTTACTAGCTTTGAATGAAGCACTGATGGATATAATAGAGATGTAGGTATTTGAAAGAGTCAGAAAACTACAATGGAAAGTTATGAAGTCAGTGAATATCATTTTCAAAGTATGTAGGCTTTCCTATCAAGAAGAAAAATCCAACTTGTTTAGTAAAGTACTTTTAAGAAATTAAGACATCTAGTAAGTGCCAAATTTAAGTCAGTGTGATCTTGATATTTTAACTGACTTTTTCTTTTGCTACTTTTTGAGGCTGCTGTTATAGTGCAAAGGAGCACAGTGATCAATTATATTATTTACAAGGAAAATAAATAAATAAATAAATAAATAGTAATTAAAAAAATGGACTAACTTGCATAAGCATGTAACATTTCATTATTATTTTTTTTACTAAAGAAATTAAAAAGGAAAGGTTTATGAGTTGCTGTCAAGTAAGAACTGTCTTTTAAAATATTTTCTTTAGAAAAGCAGTTCTCTACTGTTTCAAATGTCTGCCAAACACCTGTTGGTGAAACTTGGCAACATTTTCTATATGGATAGTGCTTTTAAAGTATTTTGTTCCCCGTGATTGTACAAACAGTTGCAACCTTGCTTTCAGTAGAAAACTGAAACAGCAGCAGCATAAGCTGCACAAAGAGAGTGGGAGATGTGAAAGTGCTTCCTTACTTTTGAGAGATCTGTGTACTATGAGAACCAAGCACAGACTGGACTAAATATTTTAGCTGGAAGCAAGGAGCCTGAGAAGAAGTGATATTGAAGGAAGTATTCTGATGTCTCACTGAGAATTTTTGCAGTTATCAGAGGAAAGTAGGAAGTATAATCAGCAACTTGGAACCTAAATATTTTCTGAAGTCTTTGTTGAATAAAAGTTTAAGTATCTATGTGAAACCTTGGGAAATAACTGTATGGTAAAAATGTTTTCTGCAGTTTATGGTTGAAGGAATTGGTGCAAAGTTCAATGCTGGTTCAACATTAAGCAAAGTCAGGCTAAAAGCCAGTCTTCATGCTAAGAAAATCTTAACAAAATTTTCTTCCAAGTCAAAATCTTTGTCCCAGAAGGTGTGAATCTCTTTCTGTGATACTGTTTCTCACAGGCGAACTAGAAATTGCTGTAATATATTTTCTCATTTTTGTTTCCTGAATATCATTACTGAATTTCTTTTACAGGAACTGCTGCAGTTTTTCTAAGTAACAGGTCCATTGGTTCAAATGTTCTGCCCTTTCATTGCCATCTTAATTTGTCCTGTGTTCAAAATACTTTAAGCAGACAGCTTTGTCAGTTCTGTTAGGAGAATTACTTTATGGCACACTTGAAGTCTGATATTTGTCTTTGTCTGTGTTCTTTTAAGTTTGTCATACAGATCACACTTCAGAGAACCAATAAAGCAAGACATGACCCAAAAAAACTAAATGCTTCCAATTAAATCATAAATTCTGTGAAATTTACTGGAATTTCAGCTTTCCAGTTCTAAAATTGAAAGCTTTGTGTTGGGTAAAACAAAACGAAACAGCTATCTGACTATTATAGAGGTGTTCGGAAAGATGTATATCAAATCCAACAAATTGCTGCCACAAAAGTATTAGTAATGTCTGAATCTGCTAACTCTGTGACATGGAGCCAGAGAAGGGCAGCCAAATGAGTTGCTAAACATTAATGGTTTTATTTTATTTCATTTTATCTTATTTTATTTATTTATTAACATGGGTAATGGACATGGATTTAAAACCCAAGTATGTGATTCTAATTTACTATTTTCTGATAATACTATATGTACATCCTTTATTTCTCATATTTATAATATAATAAAATAAGCAATTATTTTAATTATAAAAATAATGCTCATTATAAACCAGTCCTTGCTCAAATATCTGGACAACATTTTACTCAATGTTTTAGGAAAGTTGCATTATAGAGTAGAACTGAACATCGACCTCTATTAAGTCTAATACATTCCTTTTCTCTACCACTTTACTCATGATTTTTTTGAATGCATCTTCTGCCTCTTTTGGGCAGGCCAGATTTGGGAATATATAAACAAACATGCTTTTCTCCTCGTTGTGAAAGGTGATCATTTTGTAACTATGCCAGTGCAGTGTAAGTGTATCAGACTGTGGAACACACATAGAAAAAAAAAAAAAAAAAAATTCTTTCTAAACAGATCATGAAGCTGCCTTGTTCCTATAAGGGCCTTGTGTGCAAACACATTAGACACAGCATCTAGTGGATGTTAAAGAGAAACCTGGAACATAACACGTGGTTTCTTAAATGACCATTGGACACTAGAATATAGTGGATGAAAGTGGAAACCTTACCACCGAGAGCAACTTACAAACAGTGCTACTTATTAGTACTGCCAGTAGATGGCATTCTTTATATTAACTAAATAGCCAATAGTTTGAAACCTGTTGGTGTTTTGGGGGAAATGGGTGTGGGAGTAAGGTTGACAGACATTCCCTCTTCAAAGTATTAGAATTTTCACAGAGATAATGCATATCTATTTTGAAATGGTTCATCAAATTTCATTATTTCAGTTCAACTTTTTTTTTTGTCTAAAATGTCATTTCAGATTTATGTAAATATGTAATTCATATGATGCGGTAATTTTTGTTTGGGTGAGAAAGAAGAAAGAATTTTTTCTTTTTAGAATGATAAAAACAATATTTAAAAAATAACTTTATTGTTAATAATTATAAATTTAAATAACATTTTTTTCTGCTTTCATTCAATAAAATTACTGTAAGAGGTTTTGTTTTGTTTTGTTTTGTTTTGGGCCTTATTACTTACTATTCACAGATCCTACAGACTCTAGCAGATCTGTCATATGCTTGGGGAATAACCTAGCAACCTGAGTCCAGGTGTAACTTATAGATCACTAATCTTTCTTTCTTTCTTTCTTTCTTTCTTTCTTTCTTTCTTTCTTTCTTTCTTTCTTTCTTTCTTTCTTTCTTTCTTTCTT
>NC_048893.1:148163825-148238570 GCF_011077185.1 Oxyura jamaicensis | reverse complement strand
CTTTCTTTCTTTCTTTCTTTCTTTCTTTCTTTCTTTCTTTCTTCCTTCCTTCCTTCCTTCCTTCCTTCCTTCCTTCCTTCCTTCCTTCCTTCCTTCCTTCCTTCCTTCCTTCCTTCCTTCCTTCTCTTTCCTTTTTTTTTTTTTTTTTTTTCCTTTTGAAAGGTTAACCCAAATCCCAAGGAGATGTATGTTGACAACAGAATGTTTTTGACCTCTTTCAATGGATAATAAAATGAGAGGGCTGCTCACAAAGTAAGATGCTTTGATGGAAGCTAACCTGAAGATTTTTAGAGCATTAGTAATATTGGAATCCATGACCTTTGCAATGATAAATGAGTCACTGAAGTGTAAAAGATATTTCAAGATATATTGCATTGCAAAATATATCACTTATTTCACTGCATGATCCAGATATTGATCCCTGTGGCTGTTGTGTGTGGTGAATGTTTATATCACAGGCACAGCCAGTAGGTAGGAAGTGGACACACCTAAAGAAGCGTGCACTATAAGTCTAATGTCTAGGATACTGGAGAAATGTACACTTGGTTAAATTTGGAATCATATGCAAACAGAGTCCATCACTTTGTGTCTTTACAGCCACTGTTACACCCAGATGTGAACTTGAAGTGAGTGTGGGCAGCAGCAGATCAGAGTCTAGGCAAATGAGCCTCCTCTGGTTCTCCTCTGATTCAAAATCCTGTAGTATCCCCACTGGTTAGAGGAAGTACTACCAAATAGTGATACTGAATATATGTCTACAAAGTAAGGGATTCATATTGGCAATATCTTCATTTCTAAACTTTGAATGGCACTGATTTTTCAGTCCCTAATAGTGTAGAGTAGTGTCAAACTGAAGAACTAGGTGGAAAGATCCTCTGTCCCACTAAGTCAACTGACCTGCATAGGCTTAGACTGTGTAATACTGAAGAAACAAAATAATTAGAATTTTACTTTGCTGCACATTTTTCTTACTGGACAAAATCTTATATTACCCCTAAGATCATCAGAGGTCCTGCATGCAGTAAGCTGGTCACAGTGTCACTGGATAAAAAGGAATTAGATACAGTGATGATTCTTGTCATGATGCTGTAGTTGAGCATCAAGTTGAGAGCCAAGGAAAAACACAAGTCTTTTAATTATGTTTATGATTATGGGCAAAAAATCTGTAGAAGGGTTGTTCAGGTCACACGTAATGCTCTGCTACTCAGTGATTATTCCATTTGCCTAATCTATATTGGAAATGTCCTTCACAAAGGCTACTTAGTTACTGAAGATGCTGGCACATGAATTTATCCCAAATACTACCCTACTATATGAAGAACCGTGTTAATTTTTTGGAGTTTGAGAAGTCAGAAATTTATCCTTCACTGCACAGAGTTTCAGATTTTGATGCAGATTATGCACTGGAACACATTTGAAGAGCAGTTAGAAGTGTCTCTCACCCTTTGAAGCTTCATGTAAGATTTAAGTTAACAGTGAAAGGAATTAATATAAACAGAAATATCACAAACATATGCTGACATATGATTTTATGTATGTAGTGGCATACTTGAGTTCTGTTTGCTGCAGATATATCAGATTAAACTACATGGACTTCAATGTTTGTTGTGATTAGAAAACTTGATTCAGTTTTCCTTAATCCTTGCCTTTATCAAAAAGCACAGGCTACAAATCTGTGTTTTATCATTATTGAAATGATAATTAATTTGAGCTGGCATGCAAATGTTAGAAATTCTGGATCTTTTCATTCAAGCTTTTACCTCTACTTACATTTTTTTTGGGCTTGTACCCAAATGAGTAATAGTTCTGTTTTATTGATTTCAGCATGTTTTAATACTTAAAAGCTGTTACATAAACAAGAAATATGCTGATCTTTTCACTCTTCTGGATGTACAAAGAATTAGGTGGTTATTCTGAACAGCCTGCACTTTATTTTGTGTTAGGTAGATTTTATTTCATATCACAGATTCAATGATATTTATTGATACCTCTCTGTGACCTTATTACTGATCCATTTCCAATTTGAATGTGATGCACCATTGATTACCATCTGATACAGATATTTGCAATAAATAATCAACTCAGAGGCATCTCTATCTCATATATGTGATATATTGAATTTCATTATTGGCATCTGACACTCATTAGTCATAGGTGACTGATTTTTGGCTGGAGATATCACAGTAATGTTATGGTCAAGAATGTATTTGTCTAGTTTTTGTGAGAATGTAGATGAGTAGTAATTGAATAATAAAGAGCCAATGACTATTTTATAAACATTTCATGTAATTAACACAGGAAAAAAGAAAAAAGGTAATGATGAGTAGAAGGTAAATCATAAGAAGTATAAATATATCTTTCTCATTTCCTTACCATTAATAGTTCTTTGGTGGCAATGGCAACCAAGCGAAAGAACATAAATAATAGCTCTGAAAATACACATCATTAGTTAGATTATTTTTTTTTTTTTTCTTCCCCTGAGGCCTAAAATGAAGTGTGTAATTATGAGCAGTTTTATCTAAATCAAATAAAAACCTGTAAGAATCTGTAACTTCTAGAATTTTTTAACATGTCAAACTTAAAGCATTAATTACAGTTCCTTTCTTAGGTTATCTCAGAGACCATCAGCCTTTTAGGTAGGAAGCTTGCATAAAGAACTATAAAGGATGACCTAGTAAGCAGATATTCTATAGTAGGGAACAAGTAATCTAGTAGTGTTTGTTCTCCTGTTCAGCAGTTTGTTTTAACTTGTAAATTCTTAAGATTAAAGTTTATTTTCTTTATGGCAAACAGTTATAAAACTGCATGATGGGTTTGGGTCAGCTAGAGATAGAAATGATGCTGAAATGCAAACAGAACCTCAAACCTTAGCTAATGGTAAATAACATCTATATTAAAACTGAGGCTCTTTTAGATGTGAACGATAATTCACACTGACTGACCTTATAGATTGTGCTTACTGCTATGGCATTGTATATTGACTGTCATTTTGTGATATGGCAAGTACAGCTGCATTTCTGAAGAGGTTTTTCTGAGGTGGTATGTGTTCTTTTTCAATGGGAGTGACTCATTTAATCACAAACTAAAGATTGTGACATTTTCAGGTTTTATTCTGTCTTATCCATGTGGCTTATTGTATACTCTTCAGTGTTATACATTGACTGAATTCAGACAGCAAGGTAATGTAATCTTGTCTAGATTCATTGAAAAGGATTGTGGAGCAGTAGTTCCTTTAGATAATAGAGTGTGATAATGATTTGGTCTCCTTAAAAACTTGTAAAAAGGAAACAGAGGGGTGACTATTTCACAACTCTTTCTTATAAGCTCTAAAAAGGCTATTCCACCTTTCATAACAGCAAGTTTTCTTCAGGCTTTCACATATCCAGATTTCCAGTAGCAGAATGTCTAACCGTAATGTGGATTATTATACGCAACACAATTTTTTGAGGTTTTGAATATTCAAATTAAAAACAATTTCTTTTTGTCTTGCTTGTGCCCCCTTTAAGAACTTGTATCTGTGAATAGATGAGTGAGATTTACTTGCACAAGCAGTGGTAGAAAGTGAATCTCATGTTCAAAAGCTTGCAGATTGCAGATTTGCACTTTAATTGCTATACTTTTTTTTTTTTCTTCTTCTTCTTTTCTTTTTTTCTTTTCTTTTTTTTTTTTTTTTTTTTTTTTTTAAACAGTGTCATAGCTTGATTCAGCAGCCTGGAGAAATTTTTCAGTCTCCTTCCAGAGGCAGTAAACATGCCAGTCAAGGACCTGATTACAATCTTTACATTGAATTACTTTATGTCAGTAAGGACTGCATTGCTAAAGGCTCTGTGTATTTTATAGAGAATTTGTTATGGTTTCTAAAACTCTTTGTCAGTATCACAAATACCTTGTGCCTAGTGCAGAAAATTCTGCAGAACTGAAAGTTCAGAATGGGTAATATCCTTGCATTCTAATGAGCATTTTCCATAGAGTTTTACATGTAGGAGGCCTTCAGGTAGTTCTTAATTCGTTCATTGGGGAGACAATTATATCTACATTTCGTCAATAAGTTTTTGCAGAATAATTGCCATAGTAATGATAAATTTCTATAGTATGGTCTGCCTAATAATGGCAGAAATGTCCGTATAAGGCACTATCATCAATAACAAATAAGTCATATAATAAATGTATAATGTGGATCTTCACTCAGCTTTTTAAAATTCCATTGGGGATAGCGGGGGCTGAGTTCAGAAACCTTCATGGCAAGGTTTCTGCTGTATCTGAATATTTATATACAGCTCAGTAGTGAAGCACTAAAACAAGAGGATAAACTATATGTAATGTAAAATTTAACCATGTAAAATTTAAACTAGTGCAAGAAAATAAAATGTAAAAAAAAAAAAAAAAATGCTGGAAAATATCCATTTTATTTTCTTTCTGTACTGGGTGCAGGTGCAACTTTCAGCCAGTTCCAATGGCCCCAACGCAGGGCATGGCCAGGTCCAGCAGACAAGATGGCACCTCATGGAAAACACATGTAAGAAAGAGCAGAAAACAATGGATCTGGGCCCATAGCAAGCCCACACTGGGACAAGCTTATCCTGAAGGACTGTGGGAAGGACCCATGGTGCAGCAGGGTAAAAGTGTGAGGAGGAAGGAACAGCAGACAGGAGCTGTTATGGGCTAACCACAGCCCCATTCCCCATTCTTTTTGCTTGCCAGTACCTGAATTACTCACTAAATACCTATTCTAATTGGAAGTTAATTATTTTTCCCTAAGCTGAGTATGTTTTGCCCACAGTGGCAACAGGTCAGCAATCTTCCTGTCTTTATCTCAGTCTTTGAGCTTTTGCACTCTTTTTTTTTTTTTTTTTTTTTTTTTTTTTTTTTTTTTTTTCCCTATTTTCTCCCCCTACCCCATTTCTGTCTTTAGCATTTGTCTAGGGCAGGGTGTCAGTTTGGGCCAGGTAGGCCAAGTCCTTTCCCACTTTATTTATTCTGTGATTTTAAAACATGTGGAACTCAGACTCTTTTTTTTCTCTCCTTGCAAATATTAAGAGAATGTTTGGTGAAGATTGTTAATTGTCAGAGCTAACCCCAGATCTCTGTTGTTCGATAGATTAAGAGACAGAGCACTGTGGTGGTAATTGTTTTTGGGGGAGAATGGATGCTATAGTCTCTTTCTGGTCTCTGAGAAGTGTTACTGAAAGCTAATAAATAGAGGCAGACCAAATTATGCCTGATGTTGGATCATCTGATATAGTATTGTGTTCTGATGCAGTAGCTGCACTGAAGATAAGCATCATGCGTACAGCTGAATGAGAACAGCCATCACCTAGCAGTGTAAATGTTCTTTTTTTGTGTGCATTTTACTTACACCCATTAAAGGCTTAGCCAGGTTACTCCACAAGGCATTTCTATACAATTTCTGTTGATTGCAGGGGGACTACCTATAGTGCACTTTAAATAATTTTCAGAATTTTTTCTTAAGGTGCATACAGTATAGTTAACAGCTAACATCTTGTTGAAGAATTACAGGATAAGAACATGTGGTTAAGGCTATGTAAAAGTAAGTTAAGTTATCAATATGGAGTTTCATGTCTCAGCACATTAAAAAAAAAAAAAAAAAAAAAAGGTGGGAACTTGATCTTGATTTTTCCCTTGATTGTACTATTTTTAATTTAGTGTAATTCCATTATTTCCTGATTTGCACTGCTGCAAGAAGAGAAATGTTTCTCCTTTTTAGGAAAGTGTTTGGTAAAGATTTGTTATTGACAAATGTAAATCCAAATGTTCTTGGCTTTAGTGAATTTAAAGCTGAAAAGAAAATTGACAACTCAGATGTTTAGATTCCATACAGATATTTAGGTACTGTGGTCATTAGTGTCTGTTTGATTTGAGAACAATGTTGTATCTTCAAGAAAGGGCTATGACCCTTAATGGAAGGTAAATATATTACTTTCTCTGTCAGTGTTTTGGTGATTAAGCAGATCCATTACTATAACCATTTGCAATATAAATGCCCAACGAGTCATTGATATTCTCTCCTCTTATTCCACATTTGTAAAATATTATTTCATACTAAGCATAAATATGAAATTTTCTATGTATTTACACAGTGGTTAAAAATAGTTGGAAAGAAGATTCAATTTTTTCTCCTCTTCTTTTTTCTGCTTCATGTGATTTAAAAAAACAACAGTACTTACCGGTACGTACTACCTTTGTTCAGCTTGTCTATTTTAACATATGGCATTGGAATTTAGCAAAACTGTGTATCCTGGAAAAAAAACAACAAAGGATAGGCTAAAGTGCTTTCATGGCTAAAAACAGATGTCTTATGAATAAGCAAAGACTTATTAACAGAGAAACAGAAAAAACTGAGACTTTCAAAAAACTTTTTTTCATTTGTTTGTGTGGGATTTTTGTATCCTCCCCCCCCCCCCTTTTTTTTTTGCCAGTCAACTTTGTTATTAAAACACCCAAATGTTGAGATAATATTCTGTATGATAATAATGCAAGGAATAGGACCTATCCTCTTTTCCAAAAAGCCCTCAAGAACAGCTCTTTTAATTAGGCACATAGCCAAGTGTGTTAGACACATTTGTACGCTTCCTGAAGCTGTTTAAAGTGCTATGAATTTACCAAGCAATACATCACAGGATAGTTTTGTAGTTTTGCTCATAGCTCCAAGGTAACCTCTTGTTTCAGTCTCCTGAGTGGTAGCTCAGATCCTTCTTAGTGTTTGCCTTCAGAAATATGACATCAGCTCTAAGGAAGCATAAAATACATGGTTGTGGAAGCATAAAATACATGATGACTGCATGGTGAGTCTTTTAAATCACACTATTTGTGTGAGATTAGCTTGGCAAGCTAATGATTCTATTGTGTCTATATGTTTAATAAACTAAATCAAAGTTTATATTTAGGCACTGAATTTAGTCACAGGCTCTCATAGGCCTAGTTTCAGTTACTCTGTGATGATTTGTATTCTCTTAGTGCCTCTGATCTCCACTTGTGAGTTGGCAGCAGCATTTCTGTAAGCACTCTATGCCCATGTGGCAACAGGTGATGGCTCTTGTCTCACAGGCTTCTTGTTATAAGGAAGGACAGTTCTGTTTTATTGACAATGAATAACAGAATATGGGAGACAAAAGGGAACATTGCCTTCTCAGGCTTAGTGGTTGCTGAGATTTAAAGTGTTCTTTTGTTTTACATGTTATCAATTACAATGTCTATTTCTCTGCTCCAGGGTTGAACAAACTATGTTTTTTATTGTGAAGCCTGATACTTCCCAGTAGGAAATATATAAAAGGGTACTTACAAACAGCAGGAAAGAATATTCCAAACTTTTAGCCTGAATTACTGAGTAACACCTGCTCTCACTGCTCATAATGGGGCTGAATAACCTTCATAACTGACTACCACCTTAGTGGAACAATGAAGAGTAATTACAAGTGTTACACAATATTTCAGAACAACACAGATGAATTAGATTGCAACAGATATTTGTTGTTACCTTCATATTTATTCTGTCAGAAATTATTTGCACCACTTCCTCTTTAGTATGATTTTGGTTTGCATTTGATGTTATAAAAACTTTTGACAAAGAGATGAAGAGAAATACTGGGCAGTTCTAGTAATTAGGCCAGGTTTGGTACCTAGATGTGAACTTTCAACATGGTTACCCATCTGACTTTTTTTTTTTACTTTTCACACCTTGAACGCTTCTGCCAGCTACTTCAAAGAGGACTTTGGGATATTGTAAGGAATAGAAAAAAAAAAAAAAAAAAAAAAAACAATGAAAAGAAAATGCAGAATTATTATTTTTTCTTAAAGTGCTGTTTAAAGTGCATCTGAAAGTAGGTTTATCTTCATTTTGCAAGTAAAAAGTTTAAATGCATCAATGGTGATGGCATTTACAGTTCAACCCATGGCATCAGTGTACTGAAAATCATAAAGAAAACTGCATATTCATGGCTGAGTTCATAACAGTCCCCATATTAATGGTTGCATTTTCATTCTTAAGAATCAGTGAGAACTACCTACACCTCTTTCAACTTTTTGACCTTCATTTAAGGTGCTGAGAATGATCTTTTTGATTATTTGATATCCTTTGGAAAAAAAAAAAATATTTTGATATTGGAACAAGGCAAAGAGTGTTTTTTTTTGTTTGTTTTTTGTTTTTGTTTTTTTAATTTCCTTTTATTGCCTAGAAGTTTACCCCTTTGATATCTGGAAGTAAGGTTTATTATTTATTTATTTATTTATTTATTTATTTATTTTCTGTACTCTGAGGAAGCTAAGAATGGTTGTAATTCATGAATTTTAGAAGCCTTTTCCCATTTCACTTTATATTGATATTATGTCTACTTGTGGATCTGTAGGCAATCCTGAAGGGATCCCCATTCTTCTATGAGGTATGCATGAAAGGGAGCTCAGTCTTGTAACATGGAGTTTGGCATATCAAATCTGAGTCTTCAAAGCTTTTAATGGTGAGTGAAGGGATACAGAATGAGAAATACTTTTTCTTTGCTTCAGTACAGCAAAGGCTGCACTTCTTTGTTCTGTCTATTCTGAATGTGGATCTCTCTGTATGTTTTGGTGGATTTATTCAGGCCTTAATGGATACTTCATAACAGGTGGTGCCTCTTAGCTTCCAGTTCATTAACAGGGTAGCACAAACTATTTTCATTGTCATCTGTAAATATAAATAGAGGATACCTTTCATTATTATACGCAATGAGGTTATTGTCAAACTCATCCTAACTCCTGGGAAAAGAGAAGAGGGAGCAAAACATGTAGTCAACAGTGTGCATGTAGTCAACAGTCAAGTTCTGAGCCTGTTTACTCAGACTTCTTGTTCCTATTGCAATGCAATTACTTTTTTTTTTTTTTTTTTTTTTTTCTGAATCACTGTGAAATCCACATTTGTCTTCGCAACTGTTTCAGACACACAGTAGCAGATACAGCTAATTAGGAGCCAACCACTGGTTGGAGTTTCCCTCAGTGCTTTCCACTGATTTGTTTTTGTTTATGATGTGTTTTGTGTGCTTCATTTTTGTGATACATTTGTGCAGTCTTATTTAGCGTTCAGATCATCAAGTTATTGGAGCATCAGTGTGCACGGCATGAAAAGAAGTGAGTCATTCATCCATTTCCAATCTTTTGTTTCTTCAGCTGATTGAAGGGTTCAATAAATTACTGTGGTTCATAATGACTATAAAAGTTAAACACTATTTTTATCTATTCAGCTGTGTTTTAAATACAGCATTGGGATCTATCATTCTGTCATGGAGAGAGGCTCTGGAAGCATTTGACAACTTATAATCTTTCCTCCTTCACATATTCATGAGAGTGGAAGATTATGCATGCAGGCAATAACTTTACACATTAATTATTGAGTCAGATATCAGGAAGACCATAACTTCATGAGAGACAATGCACCGAAATACTTCAATTTGAAGCAAAGATAAAGCTCAAGGGCAAAAATTGTGGGGCTTTAGTAACAACAGATAATTTCCTGTCCTTCTTCCTCTATCCCTTATCTGCATTGCAGACTAGAATATCTTTATTATGAAAATCACCCAAGGGATAACAGAAGTGAGTTGCAGGAGATACAGATGTTCATGGGGTTCATCAATGGGTTCAGGCCTGGTTAGTACCCATTATAGGTGGTGTAATATGATTCATGTCTCAGAGAATCAGTTGTGTTT
This sequence comes from Oxyura jamaicensis, assembly GCF_011077185.1. NCBI lineage: Eukaryota > Metazoa > Chordata > Aves > Anseriformes > Anatidae > Oxyura > Oxyura jamaicensis. The sequence goes on along the minus strand of NC_048893.1, from coordinate 148,228,878 downwards.
CTTAGCATGATGAAACGGGTCAGCAGGGCCATGAACCTGTAACTTTCTGCACTTTGGCACATTACTTTTTTTTCCCAGAAAGAACATGGAGCCAGCAAGCTGCTTTGCCCAGACCATGCAGTGCTAACGGTGGGATTTGAGTACATCTGTCTCCCCTCTTTATCACCTGCTTATTTGACTTAATTAATCATTGCTCCTATCTCAGTACATCAAATCGTGCTGAGGTGGCCCCTTGTATTTGTTCATGGCTGTTGGTGACTCACAGTACTAACTCTGTAAAGTAATTCAACTGACTGTATTTTGGAGGCCTGTACATTCATTCTTAGACTATTAGTGCTTTTTTGATGCTAGCACTTATATTTCATCCTAGTGTTATACAGGAATAATTCACTGAAATAATTTGAAAGAAAGAGAGAAAAGCACTTCTGTTGCCCTTTCATCTACAAACTGTAACATAGAAACAACGCTTGGTAGGAGTTAACCCATGATCCTGAATAATCTTTCAGAGATTAAAAAATGGAGGCATACTGAGCAATTCTTTTCACTCAAATGACATTTGGATATGAAGCTTCCCACAGCCCTTTATCAGATAACATGGACTGGATGTGAAATAAATTTAGCGCAGAATGAGAAATGACTCTTGTCTTTAACCTGGAGTCTCATGATAAACTCTGCAGAGTAGAGATCCTCCAGTTTAAAACCATAAACAATCAATTTCTAGTCATCTTAGCTTTTCCTCTATTTTGTATATGATGAAGAAAGCAGTTAGTTATGTGCATATGTGGAATCATAGAATCACAGTATGGTTTGGGTTGGAAGGAGCTTTAAAGATCATCTAATTCCAACCCCTTTCCATGGGCAGGGACATCTCCCACCAGACCAGGTTGCTCAAAGCCCCATCCAACCTGGCCTTGAACACCTCCAGGGATAGGGTATCCACAGCTTCTCTGTGCAACCTTTTCCAGTGCTTCACTACATCACAGTGAAGAATTTCCTTCCAATATCCAATGTAATGCTCTGCCGTCTTTTAGTTTAAAACTATTCCCCCTTGTTCTGTAACTCTCTACCCATGTAAAAGATCCCTCTCCTTCTTTGTAAGACCGCTTTATGTACTGAAAGGCCACAGTAAGGCCTCCCCAGAGCTCTCTCTTCTCCTGTCTGAACACCTCCAGTTCTCTCAGCTTGTCTTCACAGGAAAGGTGCTCCAGCCCTCTGATCAAATTCCTGGCCCTCTTCTGGACCTACTCTGAGAGATCCACATCCTTTTTGTGCTGATGGTCCCAGAGCTGGATGCAGGACTCCAGGTGGGGTCTCACAGGCCAGGTGGGGCCTCCAGGCAGGGCAGAGCACAGGGGGACAATCATCTCCCTCTCCCTGCTGGCCACCCGTCTGTTGATGCAGTCCAGGATGCAGTTGGCCTTCTGGGCTGCAAGCACGCACTGGTGGTTCTTGTCAAGCTTTTCGTCCACCAAAATCCCTCAAAGTCTTTCTCTGCAAGGCTGCTCTCAATGAGTTCTCAACCCAATCTCTGCCTGGGGTTGCTGTGACCCAGGTGCAGCACCTTACACTTGGACTTGTTGAACCTCCTGAAGTTCACTTGGGTCCAATTCTCAAGCTTCCCAGCTCCCTTTGGATGACTTCCATTCCTTCCAGCTGAGTAGTATTGACTCTACCACTCAACCTGCTATCATCTGGAAACTTGCTGAGGGTGCGCTCATCCCACTGTCTATGTCATTGATAAATATATTAAAGAGCATTGGTCCCAGGGCAGACCCCTGAAGGACACCAGTGTCACTGGCCTCCACCTGGACATAGAGCCATTGACCATATCTCTCTGCGTATGGCCATCCAGCCAATTCATTATCTACTGAATGGTGCACACACCAAGTCCATATCTCTCCAACTTAGAGATCAGGGTGTCATGTGGGCCTTGCAGAAATCCAGGGAGATGCCATCAGTTAGTTTTCCCATATCAACTGGTGCAGTCACTCCATCATAGAAGGCCACTACATTGGTCAGGCATGATTTGCCCCTGGTGATGGTGTGCTTGCTCTCCCGAGTCATCTCCTTTTCCTGCTTGTGCCTTGCTTGACACTGCTTCCAGGAAGATTTTTTCCATGATCTTCTCAGGCACAGAGGTGAGGCTCACTGGTCTGTAGTTCCCTGGGTCCTCCTTTCTACCCTTTTTAAAAATCAGTTTCCCTTTTTCCAGTCACTGGAGACTTTATTTGATTATTGTGAATTTTCAAATATATGTATGTAAGTGAATGAGCACAGTAGCAATGACGCTTGGTACTGTTGCATAATTTGTTGTGTTCAGCTATAGTATATGCTGCTATTAAAAAGGGTCGCAGGTAAAGGGTTCTGGGATATGTAACTTGGAATTCCTATGCTTTTCATGCTTTTGTATTTTTGAGACTTTAGACTACTATTACTTTTTTTTTTTTTTTTTTTTTTTTTTTAAAAAAAAATAAATATTCCCCTTTCAGTAACATTTAAATTTTTTCTTTTTTTTTTTTTTTTTTTTTTTTTTCCTTGAGAAGGAGTATCTTGGTATCATTGATCTGCTTTGAACCTGTCTTGACAGAATACAGATGTTCTTCACAGACTTCTAGTGACTTTTTATTTTTCTTCATAATCATAGACTTGAAATGATGGCATTTTGAGAACTTTGTTATGCATCAGAGCTCCTCTCAAAAAGGCGCAGAAAAGTGTGTTCTTCAAAAACTGTAGTATATTCTCCAAAAATCTCAGCAACTTGAAGTTGTTTCATAATTGTCTTCAATGGGTGTAATTTACTTTAGTTAAACCTATTTTCCTTGCAGACCATGCTATTTAAAATCATATTCTATTAGAATTCCCCTATTAAAGTCTTCACGGAGCTTTGCATTCAAGTTGTCAATCTGCTTTTGAGGCTTTTTGCCTTGCTTTGTAAAACACCATAAGGCTGTTTGTCATCTTGATTTTTTTTTTTATTGCTTTGTGTGGTGTTTGGACTTCATTGCAATCCATGTATGCTCTTACACAACATCTCCACCATATCCAAGTGCATTTCTTCTGCCTGTGAAGGAAGAGTGCTACCACTTGAGATCTGCTCTTTCTCTCATCCTTTCCAAAAGGAAGAATGCTTGGTTTTGAGGAGGTGAATTGCTGATTTATGTTAGGAGATGCTGAAAAAGAACTACACTCTTTCCTCGGAGCAGAGAATGATAATTCTTGTGGCAGTCTTCATGTTCTGTAAAAATTTGCTTTCAGATTACAGACCTGCTTCTGAGAATCTCTCACTGTAGTATAGCTTTTTGCTTTGTTTTGGATACAAAAGTGCATTGTGTCTAATCTGAATATGAGACCTTACTGAAGATCTTTACTCAGGTAGATAATGGTAGGACAAGGGGCAGTGGTTTTAAACTAAAAGAGGATAGATTTAGATTAGACATTAGGAGGAAATTCTTATCTGTAAGGGTAGTGAGGCACTGGAGCAGTTTGCCCAGAGAAGCTGTGGATGCCCCATCCCTGGAAGTGCTCAAAGACAGGCTGGATGGGGCCTTGGCCAACCTGATCTAGTGGGTGGCATCCCTGACCATGGCAGGGGGGTTGGAGTTAGATGATCTTTAAGGTCCCTTCCAACCCAAGCCATTCTATGATTCTATGATCTTGTACTAGACCTTAAGACAACTATTCGGTATTATGGTCAGTGCTCCTGAGTGACTCAACGATAAGAACCCTGATATTTTTTACAAGCTATTTGATTCTTTAATGAAAGATAATAGAAAAATAAGTTGAAATTTTTTGATAGGATATTTAGGAATTTTAATCCTGTCATAGTTTCATTAAAAAGTTCACTTTTCTGATGATACTGCTTACAAGTACTTAACTTCCCTGGGAAATGCATTCAATGCGGAGCCTGGTTCTTATACTCTAAGACTGAAAAGCAGAGTACTTCTTTCTGCTTTAATGAATGTCATATTGCTTCTAGTAAGGTACTTTCTGAAGCCTCCCACTCAGTTGGGTGAGAAAAGTGATTTACTTGAAGTACATCCTTTAAAGAAATTTGAAATTTATCGCTGTTTTAAAGGTAGCTGCCAAAAGCAAACTGTTAAGAATTAATTATTGTGTTACTTAGAAGTCAATAAAAGATTTTGATGCTCTGATTTACATCCTAGTTTATGTATTTGGGGAAAACAAACAAACAAACAAACAAAAACATAATCTATTAGAAATATCATACAGCCTTTGCAAAACAGATACATAAGTGCATTTTCAAAGGAGTGCAGGGTAGAGATGTAGAGATGTTGGGTTTTATAAAATATTTTATTTCCCAAATCGTTTCATATTATATATATATATATATAAATATTAAGAAAGTGTTGAGTGCAAATGCATATTGTGCACTTCCATGAGAAGCTTTTAGGAAGCTCATATATATATTTCCTTTTTTCCCAGAAAATCTCAATATCTAATTAATTGACCAACTTTTTGTTTGTTTGTTTGTTTGTTTTCCTCCTAGGACAAGGAGGTGTTGCAATCATTTATGTTAAAATTCTGTGATTTTTTTCTGGGTAATGGAAGCCCATAAAAATATTGGTGCCATAGTAGATCAGAGGAAGGAAAGGACTAAGATGAAGAGAAGACATTTTTACCGTACAAGTGGCCACACAATGACAGAGGTTGCCTGGACATGTTGTGTAGTCTCCATCTTTGGAGTCATTCCGATCCCAGATGGACACAGTCCTGGGCAGCTGGCTCTAGGTGACTTTGCTCTGAGCAGTGACTAGATGATCTCCAGAGGTGTCCTCCCACCTCAGCTGTTCTATGATTCCCATTGATTACACTGTTGTTCACATCAGCTGAACACTTCCTCACAAGGGCACATAAATCTGTTTGATTTTGTGACATCTTTTCATGGTAGCAGTTTCATTTTTGCTGACCATATGAATGAATTGATTTAAATTAAAGGCAAGGCATTACAATGCTATAGGTGACAGAGACAGCAGGAGTAGACACTTAGTCCACCACTTTTCCAGTTTCAGATGGTGTGATTTCAAGATACTAGGCTAATGCTTGAGAGTGGAGCCGTTCCTATATTCTAAGACAAAGGAAAAGCCAAGACACTCCTCCATGTGTATATCTCTGGTTTAGATATCTGTGTGGATATTGCTGTTAATTTGTCGTATAATGTTCCCATTTTACTTTGTGTAACAGATGTGTTGGAATTGGAAGGATGCTCATTGTTTAACTACACAGTAACTCACTTCCTTGCAGTGGGAAATCCCTGTGACTGTCTGGGCTCCTCTGGGAAGAAAGCATTGATGGAATAGGAGAGCCGCAGGGGGCAGTTCGGAGAGTGGCTCCTTTGGTGTTTCAGGTGCTGAAATACTGCATCCTTTTTAGGCTGATTTACTGTTCACTTCAGCCTTTGTGCTGTCTAGCGGAGCTCTCATTTACTGAGATATTTGGAGTCACAGGCAGTCTTAAAAACAAGTATTTTCATTAAAAAATCTGTCTGCAGCAGACTAATATACAAGCTTCCTCCCAGCCTGAGTTTCAGACGCATCTCCCTAGCTACCATGGATCATACCTAATCAAGGGCTTTGTGTGGCATATACAGCTGTCTAGGACTTAATAAGATTCTTCAGACAAATACATCATTTCAGAAGGAACACAGTCCACAGATCAGCTCAAAGTTTTTTGGCATTGCTTAGAGTTTGTCCATAGGGTCTTCTACAGAAAGTCCCCAGTTTGTTTCATAGTATGTTAGCCCAACAAGAACAAGCTCCAGACATGAAACCTCATCAGCACAGCAGTATGCTTGAGTTGCTAAACTCTGCTAAAAATCTGTGTTCATGCTGATAAATGAGTTTTGGATGTGGTCTGTTTGGAAAGGCTGTACAGACCAATCCTTAAATGTTTTATCTTCTTCCTAGCAGAAGCAGCTTATTTGGGAGAAAGCTGACATGCAACCTCCTATCCATTAATAAAGGAGCAAGCAGAGGCTTGCTCTGTGTTCATTTTTTGGGTGTACTTGTTGAAAATGACATGAATGAGAGAATTTCACTATTTGACTTGTGAGTGCCTTTCACACTGTTAGAGATCCGTGTCCATGCTGCCAGCTGCATCGTACCTGCCATTTCAAATTTTCGTCCATCTGGAAGCTGTTTTAATCTGACATTTTTGGGTGGTGCTGGGGGGTATTTTCCTTATTGACCTTCAGTGTCATGATAAGCCCTGTGATTAAGTGATTTTTGGTACAGCTTGCTGTGAAATTTCAGCATTTGTCACTTTTTGCCTTTAAGAAACACTGCATGCATGTGTGTAGTCTGGCATTGTTTCTGTGTGTAGAAGATACCTGTATTAACATGTAGTACACTTTTTCAGATAAAAGTCTTTTTTTTGGGAAAAAATCCCCATGAAAATAACTATTTGCAGTATGGAAATGATGCACTTGCCATGTCTTGTGACATTTGGGGTGTGATTTTTTACATGTTGATTTTATTGGTTTTCTGGATATTGCACCTCTGCTTAGCCATGGTTACATTTTTGGGGGTAAGCCTAGATTGTTTTTCAGATACTATAATTGTTTCTTTTGTGTGTATCATTTTATACATATTTCATATACTGTACAATCTATTTAGCTTGCTGACAGTTTTCACTTTTGTAGTGGAACTTCTTGGGAAAATACATTTCATTTTCATTAATTGTAGCTATAAATACAGCAGTGGAGATGCAGCTAGAGACGAGCATAATGTTTCCTGTTGTGATCTTTGAGACAGGAGAGATGAATGAGTCATTCATTCAAGTAGCTGAGATGATTGTGGAGGTTTCAAGGCAAATATGAACTTCTCTCTCTGTGGTCTGCTCAGGCTCCCAGCCCTGAGAGTGACAACCTCAGGCTGCCATGGTCTGTGCTGATGCAGCTTGCTCTGGCAGTTGCCTGCTGCTGCTGTGCCTGCTGACCCCATTCCCCTTTGTAACCTGAAATACAAGCTGTTGCTGCAAGGCAGACAGCCCCTACTTCCCTGGCAGCGACTTTGAGATGCTGGGGAGGATGCAGGACTGCTTCTCTTGGGAAGGAAGCAAAGAGAGAATGACTTTTTAAAATAAATGCCCCTTTTCTGTGAGCGTACATGTGTGTGCTGCAAGAGTTTCGACATGTTTTGCATGCTACTGATGTTATAGTGCATGTGGTTGCTCCTGATTTTCAGCTGATGTCTCTACTGCTCTTTTTCCTCTCACAACTGATACTCAGTTCCCGCCCTTGTCTGATCTACAATTACCACCCCCTGTAACTTATGCCTCCTACTTTTTCTCACGGAAAAATAATGACTTCTACTGATTATTTTCCTTATTTCTTCCCACTCCCTCAGCACCAAGCCTCACTAGTCTCCCCACGCCAAGAGGGGCAAATTAAAATAGCAACAAAACTAATAATTCTTCTGCAGCAGCCTCTTATTTGCTGCTGTCAGTGCTCTGCGCTAACTTAGGTTCCTGGGGAGAAGGGTTAAAGCCCAAGCTGTTGCTGGGACCTTACATCATCCTGCACAAGAATTTCATAATGCAGTTTTTCAACTGCAGGGAACAACTCAGAGGTCTAAATACAATTTTCTTATGCCCTGTATTAACAACAAAAAAAGCCTATACACTTCTTAATGAAATAAATGCTGCTTAATTCATTATCACAAGTTGCTAAAAAAAAAAAAAAAAAAAAAAAAAAAAAGCCTTTATTAGCTGGACAGCAGTTCTGCAGAATTAATTGCTTTTTAAGCATAGCATTAAACTTGTTTTTATTTGTCTGAGTAATTTTGAGTACTTTTCCCTAAAACACTAATAAAAATAAATCCTACATTCATGCTGTGTTTAAAGCAATTTTGATAAATTTATACTGTTAATACCAAGCCTATTTTGTTTCTCTAATAAGATACTTATGAGAACTGTGGAATGCTCCATCTAAGTCTGATTTCCAGCTGAAATCAGGTATTTTGGATCTTGCCAAACTCATTGTCTTCAATTTGGTTAGCAGAAATTGTTTGGGGGCTTTTTTCTTATTTGCTAAACAGAGCTCTGACACTTCCTGGAAAAGGGCTGGTGTGAATTTTTAATAGTCTGAAAAAATCCATATGAGGAAACACAGTATTAGTGTTAATCCATTCAACACTAAAATCAGATATGGCACCCTAGTGCTGGAACAGTGTTTCCCACCACTGGAATTTAACTCCTGTTTGCTCACTCACACCATTTTAATCCCTCTCAGTGAAAGCCATGAACAACAAATGCTACTTTTCACTGGCCCAAAGCTGCCTGATTCCTTTCCAGTGCTTGTTGTGGAAATACAGGTCAACAGCTGAATTAGGCCCCGGGGGCAGCTGCCTTTCAGCAGGGCCAGATCCTGCTGCTGCCGAAGGATTCTCTGGAGCTCAGGTCTCAGTAGGAGTCACGAGTGCTGTCTGCCCCGAGCACTGCCAGGCCACAGCTAGCAGCAAGGCTGGTGGCTGGTAAGTGCAAGCTCCTCTGAGCCACTACTTGTAATGGAAAACAAGAGCTGCAGGCTCTCGTAGCTTCTTTTAGCATAGTGGGATCCAAGGGCTGGGAGTGTCTGACTTTCAGGACAGCACAGGAGCTCCTGTCAGCTGCTAAGTTGTACCTTGCAGCTGTAAGGGGCAGTTTCCCCCACATTCTCTTCCTCCGTCTGGAGATTCCCTTTGTAAATTTCCCTTTCTTGCAAGGCATATGTTGTTATTTTATTATTTTCTTTTCTTAACACCACTTTGCACACCGACTACTTTAGTTCTCAGGGTGCTGGTGCCGTGCTCTTGGGTGCTGCAATCCTGCTTCCTGTGTGTAGACAAGAAGGTAGGTTGCTTATTATTTGTCTGAATTGAGATGTAGAATCCATGGTGAAGCTCAGAAGGTGCAACCATGTACTTCGATCCCTGATACCATTTCTAATTATAAAAAAAAAAAAAAAAAAAAGTAATAATATAAAGGAATGGATGTTTTTACTGAAAGAAAGATCTAACTGGATTGAATACCCCATTCGAATGCTGTTTTTCTCCAGGTTGGCATATGCTCCCTAGCTGTGCCACCACGTCTCCTAGCTGTTATGACCACCATTCAGTCCTTATGAGCCGTGCAGGTTCAGACATGATTTGGTGCTGCTGCATGAGAGGAAAGGTGGCCATTGCAGTAACAGCACACTTGTTCTTAGACGATAAAAATCAACCGGCAAAGTTTTTAAGCATGGTGGTGCAAGAAATATTATTTATTTCTGTAGACTCAGCGGTCTGCAAAATGATACATTGCTTCTGAGTTCAACAAGGTGAATATCTTGATTAATCAGAGCTGTCTTCCAATGGAAATGGGGTTTGATTATTTATTATTATGGAAAATGTGTTGGCTCTTTCCACAGATAAAGTAATTTTGATTTGTACAGGAGCTTATTTGCTTTTAGGGAAGAACAGCTTTTTTTTTTTTTTTTTTTTTTTTTTTTTACACACCACTAGTTGATAGTTAGTCCTTAATTTTCTTTTAATGTCACTTCTATTCTTCAGATTGGAAAAAAATCCCAAGAATGCCTGGATTTCCACTTTCTGAGGCATATTCCTCAGAACTACTAACTCTCATCCTTTTCCTACTTTTGCATACCCATGTATTTTTGAGATTAATCTGTTTTATTTTTTCTGAGTGGTAGTCACAGATTTTCACCCTGCCTTTGTTTTTATTTTTTGGTGGATCATCTAATTTCTGTTTTCACACCATCTCCCACTTATTCTTCCATGATCTATGATATTTACCTTCCTCCATTGTCTGTTCCTCATCTGCAGACCTCTTTGCTTTTCTTTCCTTCTATTTCACATCTTGTCTTCATTTTCAAGCTGTTTGAAGCACCCCAAACTTATTCCTCAGGACAGTTACTACCTGTTTAGTTTTTTATTCTGGCTTAATTGCCGTATGTGTCCCATTCTCCTCATCTAGGGATGTGATGTCAAAACCTTCTTTGCAGATTTGTGAGCTTTCAGTGCTTCCTACTTTCCTTTTTCTCCCATACCTTTTCATTTCCCATCCAAATTTTGCTTTCATCTTCAGCTGTGGCTTTAGTCCTGGGATCTTGTATTCTGTGTAACATGTTAGATTATGCTTCTTACATATTCCAGTGTGGGTTTACCAAAGTGTGACTAGTCATTGTAATGGTCTTCTTTTCTTTCTAGGTCCTATCTTCCTCTGTTTTGGAAACCATTTATTTAACTTTTTCTACTCCTACCCTTAAATACAAAAGCAGGAAAAAAAAAAAAGAATGAAAAAAAAGGAAAGAAAAAACTCTCAGCAACCTCTCCAACCTGTAAACTCACATGAAATCTCCACTGTTTTTGCTTTGTAGACTTTGACAGTGGCTACCTTACTAGTGAGCTTTCTTTATGGCTTCAAAGTAGTAAAACAGGTTTTTATAGGGTTTATTTCACAAGCTTAAGTTATTTGAAGGACTGATTTCTTCCTTTTCCTTTCCACTGGAGTAACAGTCCTCCTAAGTTACAAAGAACTGTCCCTAGATAGCGGGACTGGCTAGAAGGTCTCATCTACCTTCAGATTTTTGTAATAGTAACTATCACTGAGAATACGATGTTCTCCATAAATTTATTGGAGGGGAAAAGGCAGTTTTAGCTTGCAACTTATTGGACCTGTTTAGACATCTATTTCAGAATGAGAAGAATTTTTGCTGTAAAATTTCCTATTTCCTTAAATACAAGGCAAAGAATGCCTGAATGTCTCAAGGTACAGGAATCAGTGATGCATAATCCCATCCCTTGCATCCACATCTTTCTTTAGTTTCTTGATCCACCACTGTCCATATTTATTAACATTTCATGCATATGACAAAGGTAGCAACATTCTCGTAGCTCATAATGTAACTTGAAAATGATTCAGTAGGGTGAGTATTGATTATTTACTGCTGTTACTGGATACAAAGAAGAATATAAGATGTAACATGTTTAATATGGGTTTTGGAGTTTCAAGTATTTGAGGGGAGAAAAGGCACAACAATTCCTACTGTGGATGGCTTTGATATTTTCTTTCTCCACCCAGGGAGACAAAAGCACTCAGTCCACTGGCTAGGTTCAGATTTCTGCCCTTAGTTGTTTATTTGCTTGGTTGATTTTATTTTATTATTATTTTTTCTCTAAACTGTTGCAGTGAACGTTGCTTTTTTTTTTTTTTCCCCTGAAAGGATTGCTTTTTTAGTCAGCAGTCTCATTTCTGATAAAGTTTTAAATATTTAATAAAGCAATTGTTCTGTGGAAAGCACCGTTTGCATTGCCTTTGTTCTTTCATGGTGACTGAGGAGATTGACAAAGTAGTACTTTGTGTAATATCTATACTTATTTCTAAAACAGAAGAGGATAGATGTTTTCAATTTAGCATAGAATTCTGTACAGTGCTTATCAGGCTTTACCGTCTTAACATTTTTAATCAGTTGTAAGAGATCCTCTTACTCTCTGATTTATATAATAGACCTCAGCTTTTCTATTTTTGCTTCATTTGACTTCAAAATGTTTCCTATGCTATAAGAAATAGACATTTTGTTTTCACATTCAATTTTTCTATATATAAATGTTAAGAGTCTCACTTTTTAAACAGTAACTTTTAAGGAAGAAAAAGATCAATCATATTCTTAAAACAAGAGAAATGATATTTAATATCAAATATATTACCCACATATTATTTGACCATTTCTTCTCAAATGCATCTTGACTGAATTTTTCAGGCGACTCATAACTGGTCATGTGTTTTGAATCCTCCATCTCCTGGAGAGCTTTTCGCATCTTCTGGGGAATGCTGGACTCCTTCTTCTTTCTTTCCCTCTCTAAAGAGAAATGAATTATAGGAGGAATTGGGAGTTGTATAAACCTCCCTTAGCACTACCAAAAGTTCATTTTGAGCAGTAGCATAGCAGTCCTGTGACTTATTTGAAAAATGCTTTCTTCATAGAATCACAGAATGGTTCAGGTTGAAAGGGACCTTAAAGCCCATCCAGGTCCAAGCCTATGGCAGGGACACTTCCCACCAGACCAGGTTGGCCAAAGCCCCATCCAGCCTGGCCTTGAACACCTCAAGGGATGGAGCATCCACAGCTTCTCTAGGCAACCTGTTCCAGTGCTTCACCATCCTCATAGTAAAGAATTTCTTCCTAATGTCTAATCTAAATCTGCCCTCTTTTAGTTTAAAACCATTAACCCCTGTCCTATCACTACACTCCCTGACAAAGTGTCTCTCTCTTTGAGTGAGTCTCCTCTTCCTTGGTGCTTTGCTCCTGTTCAGCCTCAAGCACCTCTTGTTCATCAGTGGCATTTCCTCCTCTCCTGTCCAGGGGGTGACATGGATCAAGGAATGGGGCTTCTCCACATGTTCTGGCTGTCTGACTGTCCTACCGTGAGCAAACACAGAGAACTTGCTGCAGAGGCAGCTCAGGGCTGAAGGAGGGATGGGTGGCAGCTAGGCGGGACTGCAGTGCTCTGTAGCCACATCCAAAGCACATGGGTAAATTGATTGCTTGTGGCTGACTGGCAAAACGAGTGTCAGTTCCAGTCACAGAAGTCTTGGCAGGTACATATGTCTTATTTAGTGGTATCCCTTTGAGAAGTTTTGGGCCTACTGCACGCTGTTAACCTGATTTCTTGCTCTGAGAACTTGCATCAATGTTTACATGCAGGGAATTGTTTCAGGCTTATGCTCTTCACAGCAGTTGCTTGTGTTTGCTAATTAAAATATAAAGTACCTTGATTTTAGTGTTCCTGATTACTGTTGTATTTGTCAGGGAGGTTTGGAGACTGATCACAAATCAATCTTCTCTGTGGCAGACATTGCAGGAAGAGTCTGACCTCACTGGCAGGCTTTAATTACTTGTTTCATGTGTTTCAACTGTCTTGAAAACTGCTAACTCTCTTTAATTGCTGTGCTTTAGTCAGGTACTCCAAACAGGAGGCTGAGTATAAATATGTGAAGCTCATAATTACACCTGTTCTGTCTAATGCTGTTTTAACATACAGTGCCCTTCTCTTGTCTACTCGCAGGGTCCTATCAAGTCAGATGAGCTCATAGTGTTCAAGAAATTCAAACAAGTACACTTGTAGGGTGGTAGGTAGTGTGCCTAGCTGGTCTCCTTTGATAACTCTTGGTTCACTCATGTGATATTCCTCTGCACTCTTGAAATGCAAGGATTCAGGGAAACTCGCAATTAAGAATTTACTACTAATGCTTGAAAATGCTTGAAATCAGAGATAGTGAAAATGAAAGATTGTGTGGTTTTCTAAACAAAAGATTGCATATAAAAACTATTAAAATGTTGCCTTTAATTCCTTCATTATACATTGTTTATTTTTCCTCAGAGCCAACCTTTTTGGGTCCCAGAAAGAAGTGTTTTTTCACAGTTTTCACAACTACACTTGGGGCAAAGATTTTAGGAGCCATAAGGCACTGTCTTTACAGCAGATTAAATAGAAAGCCTTGTAGCAAGAGGCTAGTGCACAATCTGGCCAGTTGGCAGCAAAAGGGGAAAATTTGCTTGTGAGTGATTGGTAAGAGCATTTTAACTTGGAACAACGTGGAAGATGATGCAGTTGCTAGGTAATGTCTTTCATTTCTAGAAAAAGTCTTGAGGTGAAAGCTAATCAATAAGGTAGATACAGTGTGATGTCATTTGTTGCCATGGTTTCTGAATTTAGCAGTCTGTTATCTGCAAATAATATTGATGGTTGCTATGCAGTTGAATCTTTTCATATTGTTGTTTTGCGATTATATAGCTCTTTAATCTTGGTTAAAGCTTCAAAGAACAGCGTGTCTAGGAGTTTAAACATTATAATAGATAGGCTTGTATTACAACCCTAAAATATCTTGAAATTTACTACCTAATAAACAACAGGCATCAGCAGGAAGTGAACAAGGTTAACATTTTGGTGATTAAACTTCTACAAAGCAGTTGACATTTTCTAGTAAATTAATCTGCAAATTAAATATCTCTGTGGAATTAGTGCTATGACTCATTACATGGCAGATCATGTAAAAGAGCGGTAAGCAGTCAATCCCCTGGATGATAAGGCAGTCAAATGTCTACAGCTGCAAATGGCTCAAAAGTCATCACAGCTTCTTGAAGAATGTCCTTATGTTTCATATATCTTTTGTTGTTGCATTGTGGCTCTTCGTTAAGTTTGGGGTTTGCTAGAAAATATTTCATAGCAGCTTATGCAAAGGATCAGCCAGGCTGAGAAGTAAATGAGCCCTATTTTTTCCTGATAGTTGTAAAGGTGAAGGAGAAGTATTTTCAAGTCAGGCCCTTTAAATCAAATACAATATTTCATAATCTATGGAGAAGATGTTAGTTTTAGTGGGATGCCTTGTATCCTTTACTTGATTTATTGGCATCTCTTTACAGTAGTTTTTCCTGTTAGTTTGAGTTATTGAAAGCTTTTTGGAGTGAAAGAATGAAGAGATGAAAAGACAGCTCAGTGAAAGCTAGAGAAGGTAACACAGGGTGATCTGAAAGCCAAGGTGATTTGTAAAAGTAGAAAATGCATGGTACCCATTAGTGAAGCATTTTAAAGGAGGGAATGGTCGACTGGAAAAAGTAGAAAGAGAAATAGAGTGAAAAGCAGGAAAGAAAGGTTGATGGAAGAAAGAAACTGGTTTTATTGGGGTGAGAGAAGAATTGGGGAAGGAAGGATAGAAAAAATCAGGTTACAGTTTGCTGAATTCTAAGGTTTTTACATCTTCGGAGTGCCATTTGCCATGCTGTCATGTCTTTTTTTTTTTTTTTCTTTTTTTTCTTTTTTTTTTCCCCTCTCCAACTAATTCCTCCTCCTCTTACATTTCCACTGTTTTTTGCCTTAACAACATATTTCTTTAGAAAGTGCTTTGCCACCTTCTTTCTTGTCTTTTTCACACATCTCTCCGCTGTGTGGTGACATTGACTATCACGTTTCTTTTGAACGCAGAAGTAATTGCCATCGTAGTCCTACTTGTCTCCTTAATTTAGTGAGCAAATTGTCAAGGGCGTGACCCCAGCGGGAGACCCAAGGAAGGTGGCACCGGGAGAAGCGAGGCATTTTTTCGGCTAAGATCCTGCTCTTGCAAAGTGGGCAGGAGTGTTGTGGATGACTCCTCTCCTGGAACTCCTCTAGAAATCCCCTGTTGGCCGTGCAGAAACACAATAGAAGCCTTCAAGAAGGGTGTCCTCAAAGCACTGCTACTGAAAGGAGGCAGATGGAGGAGACATGCCGGCTTGATGATGATAACAGATGTCAACAAGTTAACAATCTGAAAAGGAAACTAGCAGCACAGCAGTGCTTCTTATCCAAATGTTTAAAGAGAGGGAGGAGGAAGGGAAAAAAAAAAAAAAAGGCAAAGCAACATGGAAGAGAAGAAACAAATCAGTAGAGATGATCAGCTAGAGCTGTAAAAGACTATCTGACACTAAATCTGTAAAGTGCTGGTGCTGACTGGATTTGTCTAAAGAAGTATTTCACTATTAGGCTGCCACAAAGGAAGTGCATTTACTTCAGATGCCATATGCCAACTGTGCAATTAGGCTTCCAGTCATACATGCTGCCTGTACTAAAGCAGGGGGCAAGCCTCAGCCATTTGCAATTGCTGTTGCGTAACTCTTGCTTTTACAGCCCTGGATATTCAGTTTCAGAAACTGCCCTGAGATTTTTTGTTGTTTGGGATAAAATACTTGTTATCTTTTATTTCCGCAGGGTATTTATCTTAGGGATATTTATTTTCTGTGTTGCTGTTTTTTTCTTCCTTAGGGAAAAACTAAATTGTCAGATTATTTTAAAAACAGTTTCACATAATAAAATAACTCAATTTAAAGCAGATTAAAATAAGAAAACATTTTCTGTCTTACAAAAAGCAAACAACAACACAACACATCGTAATATAAGATGGACAATTTGGTACTTTGTACTAGTGGACAAATTCTTAACACATACATGCAATAGTGGCAGGTCTGAGACAGCTTTAACAATATTGTTTATTAATTTGTGAATTTTTGAGGTTTTTCTTCTGCAATGTCCTGATACCAATAGCCGTTGTAGGAAAATGAATGTAGGTGAGAAGCAGACAAGGGATTTTTGGTAACTTGTAGACAGTAAACTGTACAAAGCAAAGTCCCTAGAGCCACCGTGACACTACCAGCATAGCATAGGCCTTGTGATGCCCTACAACCTGTTCCCAGCCCTTACACACTGGGGCTATGGTGTTTCATATAGAACTGGATGGCCCAGTGTCACAGAGCACTGAACTCAAGTTTGGGGTGGGTTTTCCAAGCATGATACGGACACTAAAAGAAAAACATGGATATCAATGTCAGCATTAAGTGAAAGTGTCTTTGCCTTGGAAGTCACATACAGGTCTAAGGTAATATAATGTAACCTAGAACAAGAACTCATCGGCTGTAGATACAAATCTTCTAGGCGCTTGTTATAGCTATGTGATGTAGGTTGACTGTCGTTAGTATAGACCTGTGAATAGTGCTGAATGTAATACCTAATGCAGTTTTTGCAGTTGACAGCTGGCTGTTTAGACTGAGGAGAATACAGATATTTAACCCACTTAAATGTTTTAGCAACTGTTGATGCTATTTAATAAAAATCTCAGAGCATGCTGCTACAAGTTCACTTCAGTGTAGAGAATTCTTGACACAAAAAGTAGTTCACAGATCTGAAGTCTGGAAACTTGACTAGAGATTTATTAAAGCAATTTTCATTTCATTTTATGTCTGCATGACTCAGCTAAGCTCTTCTCTGGAGCTTTTATATCTTTAGTTCGGGTCTTGGGTCAGTCATGCTGCAAATAATCTCTTTTTATGAGTAGACTTAAGGCATATGTTTGTTTTTCTTTGTATTGATTTAGAAAAAGTTAGTTCCCAACCCAAATCTGAACAAGTGGTTCTTGTAATAGTTGCAGCACACTTTTTCTCGTATATGAAAAATTAAATGTACATTTTGATAATTCACAATATACTGCAGAACTAAGTGCTTGCTGCTTGAACATTGTGACGAAAGATCAATTCTCACCAGATCTACACACACACACACACACACACACACACACACACACACAAAAAAAAGCCCAAAGCCTTCCCAAGGTCTCTAGCACCCTAACAGAGCAACTCTGTGCACACTACGAAAGCAATCCTTCCTGATTCTTGTAGCTTCTGTTTCAGTACTAAAGAGTCATTATTCTCATCTGATGTTTCAAATGTAAGGAGGTTGATGTGCAGGATTTCATCTCCTGGGCTTTCTGTCTTTTGTGCGAAGACTCATGAGGTGCAGGACTTGGCAGAGCTAAGACACCACACTAGTAATTCATCTCCTACACACGTCTGTTCCTCTCTGTGGTGTTCACCAGGAATGCACCAACATTGGTACCTGTGATAGTGGTTGGTATGTCATGGTGAGCAGCACCGGGCACCTCCCTCACTCTGCAGCTACAGCTCTACAGAGAACACGCCACATTTAGGGCTCTGATTAGGGCTCTGATGTTCTTCATTTCTCTGAGAAAGTAAAATAGCTTTTCAGTGCAGAAAGAAATGTTCAAGTCCATCAGGAGAACTGCATTTTTAATGTAGATGTTAAATTTTGCCGAAGAGGTAGCACCAGCCCATCTAGGTATTCTCAGAAATCATCAGGCATGTTGGAGCATTTGAAACAGAACTGTACTGATATAAGTTCATAAAGCTTTTCTAGAAAACTTATTTTTTCCAATATAACTAGAGAATTTCAGGTTGAAATATTTCTAGTAGAATATTGCTCCTCCTTGCCCAAAATCCTTGCAAGAAACAAATCCCAAGGTCTTAATTCTTTGTGTCAGATCAGGCCAATATTCATGTGTTTAAAGAGGTTGTAATGACATTATTGCATGTATTAAAAATACTTCCAATTGTGTCCTTTATCTGGCATCTCAGAAACCATCCTTTAGGTCCAAGAATTACCAACATTTTAAAAGCTGGGGATCCTTCCATGTATTGTCCTAATTACTCTTTATAATGAAATATTAAGCCCTCCTCAAATCTCCACATATTCTGTGTCAATTGACTATATGTCAACCATTTGTATCAGGACTGAACTAAATTAGTAATAAACTAACAGTTCCTCAAACCATCTCTATCATTTAGAGTAAGAGAAAGCATTAATATTCCCCAGCAATGTGAAGAAAACTATAAGGCAATGTTATTTTTTATAGGCAGTACCTTATTTTTATATGAATAGTTATTATTATTATTTTTTATGAAAAGCCGTTCTAGGTGTGGGAAGCCATTGCCGACTGCTTTGGGGATGGGAGATGCTAAATAAACTGTGTCCACTGTTTTCTGTTTGAGTTTATGCATTTCTCCACATTGATTAAACTAAACTGGATTACACTTACTCTTAATGCTTCAGACTGAGGTGGGTATGATGAGATTGTCCACATTATTTTTGGCAAGTGTTGCATTTTTTTGTACTCATTTTCTCTACCATTAATTCTCTTTGGCAGTCTTTTGACTCCACCAGTCAGTGATTTTTCCTTTTGCTTAACTGAAGCTGCTATATTCTATCTACATACTTCCTTAAGTCATATCTGCTTCCCCCCACCCAGCATGTCCCCTGCAACTTTGTGATCTTCTGTGCAAATCTTGCCACCCCCATTCTCTGATTTGCCATTTCTCAACATTATTTTGAATCAACTGTTCCTGTCCAGCATGAAATGGGTTCTGATGACAACAAAGACACAGCAGCTTTGCTGAATATGCTCATTTCCTGAAATTGCTTGATAACAAATAAATTGCATTTTATGTTAGGTAGTGTTTTCAGATGTTAAACCTTGGACAGCCATAGGGCAGAAAAGTCCTTCCTGAAGGCACACTGCCTTCTGTTCATCACTAGTGTGATACACCATCCTTCCTAGGTGCTGATGAACCTGGTTTGCTTTCAGCACAATCTCAGCTTGGGCTGAAGGTTAGTGCTGCAGTTTGGTACTGTATTCCTTACACATAAGAGGAAAAACAAAACAAAACAAAACAAAAAAGCCTTTGTTTTCATTTTGAAGATAAAAAGTCAGTACTGTGCATAGAAAGATCATTTATGTTTTAGAGTTATAGATGGGAAAAGACAATGAAGTGCATTTTATTATATTCTGTGTTTATTTTTACATTGAAAGCTATTGCTAATTCTTTCTGATGTTTTTGCAGCAATAACAGAGTAAAAATGTTTTATTACACAAGTTATATACTTCTAGTGCAGTGCTTTAAAATGAAAATTACCTGTATGAAAGAGACTTTCAGTCAGTCCATATAGGAAGCTGGAAATTGGTTTGAATGCAAGCAGCTAGTGTCACAGCAATTTGCATGGCAGCAGATTTAATGTATGTCTAAGGCATTGTTTACTTTAGCTATGCTTTCATAAATGTTGGGCAAAAGAAATGAAAAACTACTATAGTAAATGATGAATAAAATCAAAAGCTAAATGCTCAAGGCCCAGATTTTTAAAATTCTAGAGTCAGCTACCTAACGCACTTACGGGTTTTAATGAGATGTGGCATTTAAATTCCCTTTATAAACAACAACAAAAAGCCCTAAACTGGTCTTTTTTTTCAGTCTTCAAGTAATAACAATTACCAGTAATAAATTAAGGCTCCTATTGACATCAGTGGCAGAAACGAGTGCAGGGGAATGTTAAGAATGTAGACAAAAAATGTCTTGTATAATTATCCGTTTTTAGAAAATTGCATTGCAATAAGTAGGTTAAGCTTTTCAATACTAATAGCTACTACAACATCCATCATAAATCTACCTTCATCTGAAGTCATCAGATGAGGAAATTTACTGTCCCTGTTTAGTGAGGAGAGGAAGCCAGTTGCTATTAAATGTCTGAGGTGAATTTGTTTCTCTTTACTCATAAAATGTAGCTCTCGCTTAGAGAGTTGAAAAGGTGACAAATATTATAGCCCTCATGTGTTTAATTGTTTCTGTATGCCCTGGAATTTAAAGAGAATTTAGGATGTGTTTGGCAGTAGCTTTCCCTCTATAATCAGGTTGCTATGGTAAACCTATTATTCCAGACAAAGAAAGGGTATGTTTAGTGAAGTGCTGATCCCTCTTCAGTATAATGTGAGCTTCAAATTACTTTTGAACGACTGAATTTGTATGGTAAGTATTTTAACACAATAACTTAGAGAACAAGGTTGCAGAATAAGGTGTGGCTTCTATTATTTCAGTAGCAGACACATTTGACAAGGTAGTAGTATGGCTGAAGCAAACTTGCCCTTCAAACATCTTCTGCTTTTCCCAGGGAAGAAACCTGAAATTTATTGTTACAGAATGATACTAATTTTTTGTGTTTATCTATATGGCGATAAACTCAGCCTTTGAATTTTACATTTGCTGCATGTCATTTAGTTAGTTGTTCAGAAGCAAAATTGATTTCAACCCTCTGTTGAATAACCTCCAGAGTGTGCCCACCTTACATGATCTAACCAAACTCTCAGTACTTTTGGAGGACAACATGCTTTTAAAGTCAGTACAAAGTTGCAGTTATTTACTGCCACCACTAAATTCCCTTCTCACGTTCCTTGTGCTGGCTTTGTCACATTTGGAAAAGGAATGGTGAAGAAATAATTTGAGTACCACTTTGAGCAGTGTACTAAGCTACTATGTCTGTATCTGTGAGTATTTCAGAGTGGAGAACTAGCTCAGGGAAATTATTTTCCAGAGCACTGACAGAGGTTTCTGTCCATTTTCAAGAAACAACCAGCTCTGCTGAGGTCCACAGCCAGAAGACCTAAATCATACCCTAAACTCTGTCGGAAGCTAGCCAAAAATATGAGGCACAAATACCAACAAGGAACTTGGCCTGTTTGTATGTTCGTGTTTTATTCATTAGCTATGATAAGAGGAGTGAGGAAGTAGGACCTAAATCCCCTTCAATTTTGAAAAGGCAAACTGAGCTTGTATCTCATACATGACAAAAATGTGCCCTATCTGCCTGGAGATGGGATATTCCTCAGGTTTTCCCCAGTGAAACTGTTGCACATGAACAAAACCAAATAAATATTAATTGCAGCAGGGACTGAGAGGAACCTGATCCCATTCCAGTGCAAGTGCCCAAACACTGGTCTCTCAAGTCATTTTCACTTATTAAATTACATATTACGGAAGGTAATGCTTAATTACAGAACATGCAGGAGCCTCATTACAGAACCTTCCTTTGCTCAAACCTCTGGAGGATTTTCCATCTCTGCTGACTCCTCTCTTCAAAACAACTTGCTTAAACTGATTTTATTGTCCTTCAGGCATCCTCCCTGTGTCATTAACTGGCCAGGATGCCACTGTTCAAGACGGTTCTTTTGTTTATTTTTATAGTCTTCACAACAGATGGGTCCTGTTCACCAGGTACCTATCTGCCTAGGGGCTACTGACTGTGCTTTGGGACACTTGGTGATGTGACATTTTTGTAGAAGAAGCCAGGATGTCTAAGATGGATGGATAGAAAGAGACTGAGATCCCCAAACAGTGGCAAGTTGGACGCATTAAAAGTCTCTGTATATGTTAAAGTATTAAGGAGCCATTTTGTACCAGATACTAATGTAGCTTTCCTTAGAAAATAATTATAGCTTAGAGAATGCATGCAAATAATATCAATCATTCTTTATACAATCGTATTTTAAACGTTGACATGATTACCAAATACAGATGTATTTCATGATATGGTTGGATGAACTTATGAACTTCCTATAATGTTTCTTTCTGGAACTAATATCTTCAAACAATTGCCAATGCAATGTAGTTTTAGAGTAATGTATATTATAAAGGTATTATGAAGCATTTGCTATTAATTCAATCAGCATTTTTTTTTTTTTTTTTTTTTTTTTTTTTTTACAGCACTTTAGATAATCATAAAACATCCTTCTAGACTGCATCCCGGCACATACAACTTCAGCTTGAAAATGCAATGAACATTAATGCTTGGAAAGATAAAGAGCAGGGCAACTATAAAATAAGCTGGAAATTTTGTCCAGAATTAATACAATCCATCCAACTCCAATTTAATTGGACTGATTTTGTTGAAGAAGAATTGTGAGAAATTTAATTTATAAGCTGACAAAATATGGAGTAACAATGATCTGGTGGTATGTTGACCTAAAAGGTTTTATTGTCACAAAGCCTACAGTTAGAAAAGCCCCATTAAGGTTCCCCTTAACAGTCCTTTCTCACTGTGCAAAATATTTCAGCAAATCCTAAAAAAAAATAATAATACACATGTCAAACTGTTTGGGTGCATAATGAAAGACTACACTTAGAGGGCTTTTTGCCTGGGAGCAATACTTGCTCCTATTATATCTTTGGGTTCCACAGTCAATAGTGTACCAGACCTGTGCTGAATCACATTGATGCTATGGGTAGATTAAATCCAGAGAAAAAGCACCCAATGTATGTCTCTAGTGATTTTTTTTTTTTTTTAATGTGTTATCTCAAGCCTATCAAATTCACTATTTTGGTCCTTGTGTCATATTTTGTGCATTCTTACAGTCACATCATGTTAAAAGAATTTACAAATATGCAGTCAAACTTAGAAGTTTGGAAAGAACAAAACCAACATTACCTTGACTTGAGTCTTCCTTGTATTTGTGTAATTTAGGATTGTCCTTAATATTATTTATATATTTATTTTGATATCTAACCATTTAACTCTGGCTGCTCTGAGAGCTTCAGAGAAGAAAATCTGTGGGTCTTGCTGAATGTGTTCCCCCTTTAAGCTCTGTGGATTTCTCCTGTGAACAGGTTGATGGAAGGGGGGACTATGACAGAGGTTGTGCTTTCTACTTCTATTTCATCACGTCTGGAAAAGAAAAATCATAGCTTTTATTTTATTTTATTTTTTATTTTCCAAATGCCTGAGAGAGTATTTAGAGTTATGATTCTACATGAATAAAGTAGACTGCATCTTAGTCCTGTGCATAAATGGTTTAATTCTAATCAAATTCATTTGGAGTTTCAGAGGTTTGTGCTAAATATTTTAGATCAATTAGAAAGGTTAATTATGCAGTTAAACATGTGGCATAGCTCTGTTATGCAAAGTTAAGATATGAAACAGATACAATGTCAATGACTGCTTATTGTTGCTGTTTCCTCAGGATGTGACAGTGATATATTTTGCTTCTGGTTGCCATGGAGGAGGGGTAGTTTTTTTGTTTGTTTGTTTGTTTTTGTGGTGGTGTTTTTTTGTTTGTTTGTTTGTTTTTAGGGCTTATGTGGATACTTTAATTAATACAGAGGGAGTTGTAGTTTGTCTTTGGGAGGTAGACTATGGAATACGTTTGTTGTCTTATTTCAGTTGTTTCACTGCAGTTGTGACTCATAAACATTTGTTTGTTATTACAGGGAAATGTGAATGTGGCCAATGCACTTGTTTCCCTCCAGGAGACAACAGAGTTCATGGTAAAACTTGTGAATGTGATGATCGGCAGTGTGAAAGTGCAGATGGTGAAGTCTGTGGGGGTATGCATTCACTCAATATAATATAATTAATATAAACCTTAGCAGTTTATAACTTTATGTTTCCCTTGATTTCATAACATAATGGCACTATAAGACATTGACATCATTGATCAGTTATAATGGATTATAGATTTTTGTAAGAAACAAGCCCTGTGTATATTGAATGTTAGTGAATATTTATTTAAAAAACTTCAGAAGCACCAAGAGTGAAGTAGACTAGATACTCCTAATAACATATATGTAAGTGCTGTAGTATATGTCAGCTTCCATCAGTGTTCTTTAAAGAAGAATAAAGATGCTTAAATGGGAACTTGAAAAATTAGGTAATTTTTCTTTTGAACTTAGTATAGTTGATTTATGGAGAGTGTTCTATTTATCTTAATAATGACCAGCAATACATTTAAATATTTCATATTCAGTAACAGTGATATTTCTATTTTCTTAAAAAGGAGAATGTATTACGGAAGAGTCTAAATGCTTGAGATACATTGCCACTGTACATGTATATGCAGATGGTTTTTTTTAGTGTTGATTTTTCAGTAATGAATGTTGGTTTTAAGCAATATTACAAGTTTTTTTAGATATGTAAATGCTTACCTACCATATAGTATTTAAAAACAAATGAGTTGTATTTGTCCTAAATTCTATATTTCTATATTTTATTGGCTTTCTTTCTGAAATATTCATAATATTAAAAAAGTAGTCAGTATGAATCCTGACACATTTTATTATATTTCTTATTTCTATGTAAGAAAAAAATCATATTGCTTCATAATCCTTATGTACATATAAATTCTGACTACAGGGAATATTTCTTCAAGGGCTCTGCTAAGCAGAATGGAAAAATTATTATAAAAGTCTCTAACCAGAAGTAATAATAGTTTATAACATTCAATGTAATTCAATAATATGAATGTGTAGAAAAAGAATAATTTGAAATTTAATTTTGTTCAAAGGACATAAAAGCAGATAAAAGCACTGAAAAGCTGGGTCATATCGGTTATAAGTTAAGTAGCTGGAAAGCAAAATTCATCATCTTCCATGATTAAAAATATCCGTTCCATTTATGTCATTCATATTTTACATTATTCAATAAAAATGCTTCAGTGTTAATACTTCTAATTAAATAGTGCATTTTGGAAATTACAGACAAAAAATCCATTGTTCCTTATTAGGAAGGGTACAGTGATAATTTTAACTTTTATTGTTGGCTACAGGACCTCACATTGAAAAGATAATCAGCTCAACACTTGAGCTAGTGTCCATTTTTTACTGTGTAGGAGACACTCTAATTCACACTATTACCTGAATAAGGTCTCTGCTTTAGTCTAAACAGTGTTCTCCAGTGGCAATGACAGAAATTAATTAATTCGTTTACAAAATAATATACTTAAAATTTATTTTCCTAGTTTTGAAACAACAAATAGAAAGGAAAACTAGCTCATGAAATTATAAATAAAATGTAGTCTTAAACTCAATTCCTCCACTTTTATTCAAGCTGATAGTTTAATTAGTAATGATAATCTGCAGTTGGAAAGGAATTATATGGGAAAACACAACTCAAGTGACTGTGTCCTGCTTGAAATTGCAGTGCACAGCCTGCGTTTACAGAACTTCAGAAGGCCAAGCCAGTGATTTTGCTTTTCTAGGGAGCTGAGTTAATTCCTTATTCTTTCCCTCCCAAAAAACATAGAATAAGCAATATATCAGGAATCCTATTATCCCAGGATCTTTTGGAGGTAAAGGGAGAGAAGTAAGCACAACACAAGGTGATGATTAAATCCACCAAGATTGGAGGTGACCTTTGAAATACCTCAAGAGAGACCAGAGAATTTTTTCTTACCTGCAGCTGACTGAACAGAATGAGGTGCAGCTGGTCTCTAGAGTTTTAGTCTTCCCAATTAGAAGCCACACCACTGCTAATACTGCCCTCTAAAAATTGTTAGATTTTTGTGGTAGATCTGTTGGGATTTCAGTGGTAAATAATTGGCAGATTATTTTTTTCATATTCCTGACATTTTACTTCCTGCTCTATCTATTGTATTTTAAAATATCAATTTGTTTTTAGATTATTCTACATTTGATTGTAGTTTACTCCTTGAAGCATTTTCCTATATCATGATTATGTATGATTATATCTGCTCTCATTTTTTTCCATCAGAGAATGTTTTCCCCTCTTCCTCTGTTTCTGTTCTCAGGCCACACAAGTGTTTCTTTGTGCTTATCTGTTTTTTTTCCATATGAAGTGTGCCAAGATTCAAATTAACAAAAATGGATGTATTGATGTCTTACTAATCACACAGTTCCTTTCGATATAGCAATTTTAATTCTCATGGCTTCTGGAGCTCGGTAGTGTGTGTTCTTCATTTAATTTCCCATTTGTCTTCTTTTCTCCTTTCTCTTCTTTTTCTTCTTTTTATTTATTTATTATTATTTTTTTAACTACTGGCAGATCCCAAGCCCATATCTTCTTTAATCATTCGGTGTCCATCTGTGCTTCTGATCCACCTGCCCAAGAGGCCACCCCTCTACTCCAATAATTTATTTCCCTACCACTTCCTTAAATTTCTAGCACTTGAGGGAGCACCTGTTTAGGTGTAAGTACAGGAATGTCTACATATGTATTATCTTCAGAGAGTCCCCACTGATTGCAGCTTTCTCTTCAACTCACCATTTAAGAACTGAAATCCCTTACCTTCAGATTCATAAGATGAACTTTTTACTCCTTATTCATTTTCTGTGATTTCTGCTTCCATTCTGTCTTTTCACTGAAATTTCTCTTCCCTCGGTTTCTGATTAAATGTAGGAATGTCTTTCATTGTTATCCTTTTCAGCTCTTCAACAGTGTCTGATGTGACCAAGAGCTTCAGCGTTGCCCTTTAGGAATTATCAGATATTTTGCTTGACTATCACTTCCAAAAACATTTTGAATGTTTCCTTAGATATATAGTACTTCTCATCTCCATTCTACCTTTTAACTTCTAACTTCTCATTCTACCAACTTTAGCCTTGTGTTCTTTCCCATTTCACAATTTATCTATTTAAAGAACTCCCACTAATTTTGTGTTAATGGCACATACATCTCTCTCTTCCTTTTATATTTGCTAATCTTCCCTCTCAGCCTGAACCTCTTAAATCTCTTGCTGAAGTGCTTATTCCTTCCTCTTTCCTTCTCCTCTTTACATTATTATTTTTCTACCACTGTCACTACCTAGGCAATTACTGTCAGGCCATAAGCCCTTGATAGTAATTCTGGCTGCAGAGAATTAAATACTGGACTCTGATCGTGCAGAGTCTGACAGTGAGCATTGAGTGCCTGTAAGTACACAGAAAGAGGACCAGTGTTTTGAAATAAAATGCATTTTGAAATGAGAAATGTGAATGACAACCTAAATCGTTTGGATAAGAATTGTTACTGGCCTCCTCTGACCAGCAGAGATTGATTAATAGCTTGCTTTCCAGACCAGCTGTCCATGCGACGGTAGAAAGACATGAGGCGAAGGATATGATAAATTAGGGTACAACTGAGTGAGACCTTATTACCATGTTTCTGCATGATTGTAGTGAGTCATTCACTTAAAAATTCAGCTGTCTATCACTGAAGTACCAGGAATAGAGACATTGCTTCTCCACAAAGATAGAAGTTTCACAAGGACTCAGCACAGATTCCACAGCCCTCTGATAAAACATACAGATTCCCTCTCCTTTGTCCATGCCTCTGCAGAGACTTAATATTCTATGTCTGGAGCAGGTGTCTCATGCACCTTTTTTTTTTTTATTTTTTTTTATTTTTTTTTTTTTTGAGATTGGTATGTTCTACCTACCTCAGTTTCTTTCAGTGATGTAAGATTTGCCCTGATGTATTACACTGCTGATCCTCAGAAATATTTTACATCATACTTTCTTTGACTTTACATATTTTCTGATTCTTTCATGTGCAAATTAAATGCTTTTGGTGCCAACAGCAGCACATACATGACTGGAGAATCACAGGTATGCCAGTATGAGTTCTTTCTTGGCACAGCTGTGTCACTGATATACACAAGGCTTAATCTTTGCATATCCTGTGTCCTGGTGAGAGATACTTTTCTCACTTCTCTGAGGTTATGGCTATGCTACAAGCCGCAGATGTGTCCTGAGCTTACAAGAGTCATTTGTTCCCCTACTGTGTCCAGTAATGTTTTTCAGTGATATCATTTCTGGCTGCACCACCTCATGTTGTTCTTCATGTTCTGCTCACTTTCAGGACTGAGGGCAGGCAGGCAGTAAGAATTCAGGACAACAGTAAAGATCGATTTGAAATTGATCTGATAAAGCTCTGAACTCCATTCATTTTGATTTGCTCTTTGGATCGTTATTGGCCTTGCTGTGAGTTCTTGTCATAACAAAACATCATTTATTGAAGGAATCAAACAAAAGCCCTTCTGGGTCCTCCACGTGCTACCAGTAGGTGCAGGATTATGCTGTTTAATAATCCTACGATGAAAATGAGAAAAAAAAAAAATTGGTTGAAGATCCACACGAGCTTTACTGGGGTGTTTAGCAAAGATTGAAGCTTACAACTCATAGCAGGACCTTTACGTAGCTCTGGGGATGCTGCCATACTGTTTTGTGTCAGTATTTCAGTCTGTGTTTTATATACTGGGCCACCAATTACATAATCAGCTTTGATGAGACCTTTTCATATTCAGTCATGGAAGTTTGTACTGTCATTCATACTAAGAAACAACTAAACCTCTGGTCACCCTGGTAAGTCAAATCTTTGACTGGTGGCAATAGAATACCTTGGGAAGTCTAATATGTATGCTTTCAAGTAAGCAAATTGACTTTGATGACTTCTTAACTATTTGTTTTGGCCACTGCACATCAAAATATAATGGTAACATTGTAGGGAATGCAGTTGGGTAATGGAATGACTGGCATGTCACATCCTGTCACATCAAAGAATAAATGCACCTATCTTCTTTGTTTGTTTGTTTTTACCAATGTATTTAGGCTCATTAGTTAGTGATTCTGGTTGTAGTTCGAAGGCTTGTAAAAGCTGGAGTAGCCACTCTGTTCTTTGGAGAAAATGCTGAGGTAATAAATAGCACTTCACTCAGGTCTGCTTCCACATCTCTTTCTCCTCTGAGATTAGGAAGTCAGTGAAGCAAAACTCTACATAAGGTTTTATTGGAGGAGAATTTACATATATATATACATGTGTATATATATATATATTTAAAACTCGCCAAGTAAATTAATTTTCACCACTCAGACATTCTCTCATTGATTTAATTCACTCACACCCTCATGCTCACATACTTGCAGGCACCAAAATGTCTGGATTTAAATGTTTGGCCAGGATTACTTGTGTGTGACACAGAAGATGAATAAGAGCCACCTGCCATTAAGTCCTTATTAGGACTTTTCTTCTTTACTGTCAACAAGCTCCTGGTCTTTAGACATGTCTTTTATACCCTTTAGAACCCATTATCTTGACTGAGGATTTTGCTTACTTTTACCTCTGTAACTTTTAGGCAAGTCTGGTGCTTGTTGTCTTGACATTCTTAGTACAATATTGTCCATGTTGGGCTCAAAAGGAAAGGAATGACATATATTATGTGCTGCTTTGTTGTTGAGCACAGTCTTCTGTTCACGTAGAGTCATAATGACATGCTCTTACTAGAGTAAAGGCTTTGTGGTCTTGACAAAATAATGCATTCATCAGTTTTTTTGCTATGAACATGCTGTTGGCTGTCAATGGGAGACTTCACCTTTTAACCTCATTCTGGTGTTTCTTCTGGAGGTTACCTAAACATTTCCATTCATACTTCATTTACACCAGTCTTAAGATTTCTAATAGTAGTCTCTATGTATTGGCAGAGAACAAGGGAACACCTGCAATTTACAAGGCCACAATTGCCAGCTTTCTGTTTTATACTTTTGCAACAGACACAGAAACTTCCACATCACATTCTTAAAATTAGTGAAGGATTCTAGGATCACATAATCATTACTAGGATGTGCAATGGAGGAACTGCCTCTCAAAAGGCTGGTATTGCCCCTAATTGCCATGCCCCTTTGAATATAAGTTTTTCATTATTATCCAGCCAGGCTAAGTAATTTGATTCAGAGGACATGCTGACTTCCTTTTGTGGAATATAACTATGCATTATTATATGGTAAAGATATACTCCAAAAATGGTTAATTATTTTTAATGAAGGTTTCTAGGTCCATACTGCAGAAATCATGAATGACGTTTATTCTCTCATCTGTGCAGCGAGGCAGAAACATGACATTTTCAGATGGCATGTTCTTATGAGACCGGTAAGACCATAACCATAAAAATGAGAAAGCTATTATTAATGATATGCTTCATTAAGCAAAGCTAACTTTTAATATTATGGTGCAGCTGCTGTTAGACAATTTCCTCATTTCTTGCAGTAATACTGCTTCACAGTAACACGTATATAGGATGTAATATAGCTAAAATGCTTAGGACCACCAAATAGGAAAGAAAAAATGATACCAGCCTATCTTCCAACCACAGACAGCTTTTGAAACTGGCTGGTCTGAGCGTTCAGAAATAAGAATTCAACTCCTGACTCTACCATGAATTTCACAGACTATATGGGGCAGTTGAAAGCCTTCAGTTGTCCAAACATAGGTACTGTGTATGATTTCCAATGCCCAAAGCTATCCTACCTGACCCCAGTGTGGCTCTGCAAGGACACAGGGAGACCTGTATAGTTGCCATGAAGAAATCCTTGATATTTTAGACTATGTCAAATGGTTCTGGGCATCTGAACTGAACTCATAATTTCTCCGTGGCTCCTGTTGTTTTCAAATAACAACTTTTTTTCTTTCCCATCTATTGTAATCTCTTCAGAGCAGGGACTAAGTTCTCTTAATTGAGAAATCTGAAGTACCAGTCTTTGTTACAAAATTCACTAGAATTTTTATGCTATTTAGTAGAGATTTTTATGATGTTTGTTACTGAAAAATGAACGCTGCTGATTCTCTTGGGGAAAAAAATCAAACATGCTTAGAGGGTAAAACTGGTGCTGAAAAAAAAAAGTAAAAATGACCATATGATAACACTAAGTAGAGAGTCAGCAATTCAAAGCAATGTCCTTGCTCTTAACTGCATCATCCTAGTTCTGAGGCACATCCAGGGGCAACAACAAATATATTCCAAAGGTAGCCAGTACATGTACTAATGTGCATGGTGTATTCTCTATTAAATTCAGATGGTTTTACTTAGCTCAGTATTTCATATTTTTTCTTTTAAATGTACTACAGATTTCTGTCCTGGTCACACATACATTTGTGTAGGTGTAGGTGAGACTTCACATAGATGCATAGAGAATTTAGTTTGTTCAGCTTATACAGCATGTAACGTGATTTAGGATTGGAATAAGCTTTCTAATTGAATCTTTCTGTTGAAATGAGCAATAAATTGCTAATGTATCAGTATTTAAGTTGACTAATAGATACTAATTCACAAGGGCCAAAAGGGGCTTATATGTTGAACTTTATATATTAGACTATACGTAGCCATTGTACTACAGCCATTACACTATACACAGGTTTCGCTTATATTGAAGTCTGTGTACTTTGTGCAGCTAAAGCCTGTCTCTGAGAAGGGCATCCATCTGTGCTCTGAAGTAAGTTTGTTCCAATAATGATCATCCTGGTATAACTACTGTTTCATTGCTGAGATGAATTTGTCAGTACCAGCTTTTCTCTCTGGTTCTTGCTTTGTCTTTCTGTGATAGCTTGAGGATCTCCATTCTAGTACCTTCCAAGAAGGCATTTCAGATTCTGCTGTAACATTTCTTAGTCTTTTTTATTTTTTATTTTTTATTATTTTTTTATTTTCCCCACTAGGCTACAGATACAGATCTTTGAAGGTCTTTCCACAAGCCATTTCCTCTGCCCTTTGAATTCTTTCTTAGGAACTTCTCTGGGTCTCTTCCAAGTTTTTCAAAATCTCTTGAAATATGGATTAACACAGTGAGTTTCCATCGCATCAGTGCTCTAAATGTTTCTACTCACTTCTGTTCCTACTCGGTTCTCTCCTCTTACATGCATATGGGGATTGCATTGGATCTCTTCACTGCAGTGTTCCACTGGAAGTTTCTCTTGAGTTACCTGTCTGTTGCATTCCTCAAGCTGGAGCTACAGTCCATCTTTACTAGACTTGGACAACACTAAGCAAACTATTATGAAAATAGAATAAACAATCAGTATTTTGTTTCAGATTTTTGTTAGGTTTCTCTGGCTGTAGTTGTCACAGCTGTTCCAATATCCTGGCATTCTCCTGGCATTCCAAGATTCAACAAAAAATAAAAAAAATGATCAAGTACTTTTTTTTTTTTTTTAATCAACTCTTTTAGTATATGCGGGTAGGTTAGAAATACTTCTCCCAGACAAACAATTTTTAATATTATTTTATGTTAATAATATAATGGAAAATACTTTACTGATCTTGGTAATAAAAAAATAAATCCTGTTTATATTTAAATATATAGAGAAATCTTTGTTTCATTTACTGTTTCATTCTAAATTGGGGATTTTGCTGAGATTTTTCATATTACTAAAACACTATTTAAACATGTTCTTCATCCAGTTATTATTTTTTTCTGGCATCTCTTTGGTTTTTTATTATGTCAGTTTTATTCAGAACCAAATTTTTGATTTATATTGGTTGATATTTATTTCATCATTCTTGCTTTGGCTGTTCAGCCTTCTCATTCCTAACTAGTAGAGTTAGTAGAATCTGACAACAGTTGGAGTTGACTGCATGTGTTCTCTGGAAATGAAGTTCCCCCCAGCCACAGTTTTCTTTCTAAGCATGGTAAGAAATAACTCATTCCAGTGTCTAGGTTGATTTGGGTCAATTGGGGTTACCAATTACCTCTGCTAGTAATCTAAGCTTTTTTTGTCGCTGCATTCATCTTTCACATTTAAATATTGTGGTTATTGGATTTATTTATAATTCTAAACAAAGTGACAGCGTCTTTAATATGATCTTTTTCTCTCCTTTGCCCCTTATTCATCTTTTTTTTTTTTCTACTGAAGATTAATGTTTAAAACATTCTTATTACATATTTAAATATTCATTAACACTGATTTTTATGAATGAATATTTATAGTCTCAGAGCCATTGCAGTATGCAATTTGTTTGTGATTTTAAGTGTTTTATAGTAAGTCTAAATTGATGATAGGCCAACACTTTCCAGTAAATCTGTTTAATCTGAACAATTAAATCAGCATTTCATCATGTTAGCCAGTTCAATTGGGCTGAACTTTACATATTCAATTAGAAATTCATTTTCCCCTTTGCTTTTTCTGTGATTGCTGTATTCTTGAATATTAAACTCCTCCATGAAGGGAATTACCTTCAGATCTTACATGCTGTTTGTTGCTGTTGTTAATAATTTTGAGAGTCTGAGATTCATTGGAATGAAACTGGGACACTTTCAAAATAAGCTGAATATTACATTCCACTGAAAGCAGTGGTTATGATGTTTTGGCCCTTCTTTTTGATTAGTTTGTTCAGTTATCTTCAGTCAAATGCAAAGACTGTCACCAAGTAGCATATACAAAACTGAACCAAATAAAGCAGTTATTCACAGGCTAGCATACATGGAAGACGGTGAGGAATTAACAAGCTGCCACCAGCCTCCACTCCACTATAACACTGATGGATCATCCTGGGTCTCCTGGCTGCAAATGTACCTCTCTAGAGGAAAGGTCAAAGAAAAAAAAAAAAAAATAAAAATAAAAATGTTATGTGGTAATTCTAAGCTGTATTTGCTGCAAATTAATGGATTATTTATTAACTTTTTATTTGACTTGCATGAAGGCAAGACATGATCATTCTGTGCATGCTTTAAATCATAATGACTATACAAGAAGAATGAAGCAAAATTATTTCCTTGGTTAAATCAGCATGATTTTCTTACTATTCTTTGCCAAAATGAGTGCAAGTATTTCTATCTCCATAAATCATTTTCCAACACCTAAATCAAGCATTTTGCTCTTCCATAGTTGATGTATTCTTAAATCTAATCTGTATGTTGCTAAGAAAAGAATTAACAAGGCAGATAAAAATGCTCTGATAGTAGCTTATTCATAGTAAGTTTTTGTAGACCATTGTACTCCATCTACCTGGAAGCAACATATGGGCAAGTATATCTGCTATTTTTTTCCTATTGTGTTTTGGTTTGTGGCATAGCTGCTGTTTTTCAGTCCAACATAGAAGCTAAAGTAGCATCAAGTGTCTATTATTAATAGCTATCAATGTATAATATTTGCTATATGTTAAATGTATATGTGTAAATTTGTAATTCCTGAAAGTCAGTTGCAAAAGTGGGCTAGAATACTCTCATAATAAAACTGTCATTATTACTGAGCATTTAAATTTTTGCAGGTAAGCAGACCAAAGAATTAAGGAGCAATCAATACATAATCCTGGCTATAAAAATTTACATTTGCATGGCTGTAAATACAAACAGCTCCAAGACTTTGAAGCTTCCAGTATTTTCTAATCTAAACTAGTGAAGTATTTGGTTATCAGTTGGTTATCTACTTGCTGCAACTACAAGATTTGTCTCTCCTTTGGGGTACTACCAGTACTGCCTCCTGGTTTACAAAGTCAAGTTGCAGTGTTGCCTCATGAGAAGTACACAAATTA
Organism: Oxyura jamaicensis; assembly: GCF_011077185.1. Classification (NCBI taxonomy): domain Eukaryota; kingdom Metazoa; phylum Chordata; class Aves; order Anseriformes; family Anatidae; genus Oxyura; species Oxyura jamaicensis. The sequence goes on along the minus strand of NC_048893.1, from coordinate 148,194,672 downwards.
GAAAAGTAGAATTGCTGGTTTGCTTCTTTGCATCCTACAGCTGAGTGTTTTGCCAGATACTCCTACTGCTTTTTGCTTTTTCCTTTCTTCCCAGCTCCCAGATTATCTCAGTTCCTTCATTTCCACTGCCATTGCCCTACAACATATCTGGTGGGATAGGACAAAAGTTGCTGGTATATATAATTTTCTTCTTTTAAACCCAGTAAACCGAACAGCTAAAGATTTATTTATTTATTTATTTGTTTATTTATTTATTTACTTATTTATTTTCCAGAGAAATAGAAATCTGTGTTGAAAAATGAAATGCTGGCTGGGAGACAATTCTTACTTCTTTTTCCCATTTTACATTTCTGTACTGTCTGCATTTACTGTCACTTTTTCCTTCTTTGAATTTACTATTTGACATATTTTCCGTTTTTTATCTTTAAACAAATAACTCTCAAAAAATCTATTTTTTTTTCTTCTTCCCCCCCCAAAAAAAACAATTATACCATCTAGGCTCTGTATTTGAACCATGTTCTAGGGTTTCTTTGGCCTTTCCCTTACTTGCCATTACTATTTCTTCTTCCACTATGATTTCACAGTCTATTTCTGTCCACTTACCCTTCATTCTATGTTTCCATTCTATGTATATATATATTTTTTTTTCTGGTCCCTCTTTTCTTTCTATCCTTTCATTTCACCCTCATTCCCCCCTTGTTATTAAGCACCTTTTGAGAGCTGTTGACACTACTATATTTTTCTTCTGCTTGTCCACTTTCCCTCTAATTCAGGCTTCTTGTCTCAGTTTGGGAATTGAAGTCTATCTGTGCCCACCTAGTAGTTACCTCCACCTTCTTCAAAGGCCTTCCTTGGTGTCATACAAGTATATGCTCTGGAGGATGCTCTAGTTTCTTCTTCCTCCCTGCTTCTTCCTCAGTGTTTCATTACAGTATCAGATTGAAAGTGGCAATCTTTTTAAACTTCTGAGCTGAGATAGTGGTATGTGTAGAAGAGATGCAGAGGAGAAACAATATTTTGTTACAGTGGTGAGAGCAACAATTTGTAGGGTTCCTGGGTTTAGGTACAGCCAGTTTTAGAAATTGCGTGAGAGCCTGGTGGAATGATCTTCATCCTCCATCAGATTTCTGCATGAGTTAATCTATAGTAATTGCAGAGTATGCTGAGTCCAGACTTTGCACATCAGCCGCTCCATGCACTGCAGCAGATGACCAGCAGTAGTGGGCTGCTGGAGGAGATTGCAGCTTTTAGCATCCTTCCCTGCTCTGCTGTGTGCTGCACTTCAGTCAGTCCTGAGCTGGAGTCTGCTTCTACAGGTGATGGTATGGGATATGCATGTGAGACTTTAGCATGGGGATGCAGAATAAAAGACATGGGAGGGAAGGGATTGTGTCTGTCTTCAGTCCGCTGTGGCTTAGGGGATATCCTGTAATGCAGAGCTGATGCTTAACTTTCAGGATGAGGAAAGACTTTCAGTATAAAGGAAAGAAAAGGGAAAAGATCTGGAGGTGGTGAGCCATACCTACGCTATTCAGCATGTCAATGTTTTCTGCTTGTTTAGCTCATAACCTACCTTGGTGTCATTACAGGTCATGGCATCTGTTCCTGCGGCCGATGCATTTGCCAGAATGGGTGGTTTGGGAAGTTGTGCCAGCATTCAAGGAAGTGCAACATGACAGAAGAGGAGAGCAGAAGTCTCTGCGAGTCAGAGGATGGTGTATTATGCTCGGGGAAGGGTAAGAACTTGCAGCTGAGCTACCCCACGGCAGTTCCCTGGCAGAAGAAAATGATCATGTTCTGGCAGACTAATGTGTGTGGCAGTGGGTTGTTTAGTAACCCTTTCTTTAAACGGCACCTATTATTAAAAGGATGTTACATTCAGCTCTGTAATGCACTTACATCCATTTTGTCAACGCCCACCACAGCCGTGCACGCTTAACAGTGTTGGTCTCCTATGCAATTTGTTAATAGCAGATAATTTCCTGCATGTGTTTATCCGACGCTCTGTGTCGAGCAGCTGTACATTATAAACTAAATGTTGGTGCTCCATTCAATCAGAGGGACAGGATAACACTGCAGTGGACAAGATGGCAAATCTAATATCTCAGGCAACAATAAGTGGGGAGAATGTTTATTAGCAACATTTGATATGGTTAACCTCCCTCCCACAGCACAGCAGCAAAAGAGAGGTAGACATTGTCAGCCCTCATGACAGAGCCCCACAAACTCTCTCATTTACTACTTTTTATTCAGCATCAGCTTCAGTCCAGCTATAAAAGAAATTGCCAGAGGGAGAAGTAAAATTTAGAAAATATTCATAATTAACTGAAATAGTTCTCTGAGGTTTTTACCTTGTGGTCTTTCAGGCTTGGAAATTGCATTACTGGAAAGAGGGTGTTTTAGATCCCCCATATTGCAAGCTATCTGTTTTTTATATAATATTTCTAAAGGAGAAGAGACAGGAAATAGGTGGTGGGATTATCTGGAGGATAAAATGCACCTGGACATGGATGTGACATTTCCTCTGCCCATATGTCCATATTGCATAGGGAAGAGAATATCTTACCTGCTGGCTGGAAAAAACAGCTAGGACCCTTATACATCAGGCAGATTTCTAGTTGTCCCTTCTGGTAACTTTTATTTCCATGCAAAGGAAATGTACATGGGGTTTACAGCCTGACCTTCTTCCATCTTTTTTATTACTTGTCAGAATTCCCCCCAATGCACCATTTAATTTGGTTTTCCTACAGTTGGTGCAAAGCCATAGAAAATTAGGAAGTTGCACTGTTCTCTATTGCTTCCAGGAAATATGGCTATCTTTAAATAAGCGTATATGAAAGAGAATACTGAATTACTGAAGAATTGGAGTTCCTTCATTTTACTGCAGAAGCCAACTTTTCTCCTCATAGCCTTGGTCTCCCTTTGAATCTTTGTATAAACTGTGAAGGTGAGCAAACATGCTTAAAATTAATAAAATACACCATATCGGATTCTAAATAAATGTAAACATGGAAAATGATCTTGAATTTGAAAATATTTGTATTATCTATCTGCCATCTTTTTGTAAGAATGGCTTGGAGCTGTTTTTTCCAGCCTTTGGGTTTTGCTCTGTCAACAAGTAACTTTAAGCACATATATCAGGGCTACAAAATAAACTTGAGGCTTTGGGAGCAGATCATCTAGTAAGAATTTGCAGAGACCTCAAGGATTTTTTTCCCCCTGTTTGCTAGGCTGCCTGGGGAATGGTCTGGGATCTGGTCACTGATGTAGGCTGGAGCAGTCTGAAAATTGCTCTAAGTTATGCCCAGCCGAATGCAAACGGTGCTTTTAAACTTGGCTGCGAGAATGGAGGCTCCAAAGGCCCAGGTTCTCTACTGCTTTAATGCACTGTTCAATCATGGGAATTTCAAGTTCAGGAACACTGTTGGGATTTTTTCTTAAGTTTATTTGGGCTCTCAGCACAGCAAAGCTTCCAGTGTGATGGAATGTGTCCCTCAGGACAGTCAATGCAATATAGTTGTGCCAAATTAGATGTTAGAGCAGCTTTATTGTGGAAACAGCTGGGCATATGCAAGTTGGTGCTCTGGCAGAGAAATATCTATGGAAGATAATTTCCAGAGGTGTGTGGCTAATGAACATGCAAGAAGTAAATTGCAGTGCTTAGACAATCTCTAATGTTAGGCACTGATTATTATTATTATTATTTTTCCTTAGGTACTTCAGACTTGGGGAGCAATCTGTTTCCCTTACTGATAGTGCCTGTTTTCCTGTGAAGGACAGGAGAGGCATTAAGTGAATGGCAGGCTTGATCTAGTCCACCTAAATAAGGGTTACTGGGCATTTTTCTCAGGGAGGAAGAGCCAAGCTACCTCTGGTTAGGATCCCAAACCTCCTTCAACTTCACAGCTGTGGTAGGCTAAAGAGGGCAGCACTTCTTGAATCCCTATTCAAGTGAATAGGGATTCAGTTGTGAGGAGGAGGCTGCTACCTCATGCATCTTCTCTGAACAGGAAGGGGATCACAGGCAAAGACAGTCAAATTTCTCAACACTTTTTTTTTCTTTTTTTTTTTTTTTTCTCTCTATTTATTATTGTTATTATTATTGTTGTTATTTAGGTATATTCTTGATGCTTAAATATGTCTGGAAAACATGTCTTACTGGGTGCCCATACTTTAAAATGTTGTTCATAGGTAGTGTGACTGGCAATGTCTAGAGGCCAAAAATAAGAAACTGTTCTTCCTGTTTCAGTGCATGAAGCAATAATTAACCATTACTGGTCAAATAACAGAGAATTTAGAACCCGTGCACTAATGAGAGTGCAGAGTTTGTTATTTCCATCTTTGCTGGAAACCTAGCCAAGGTGTGCAAGTGCAATAATGGATTGAGGGAGTTTGAGTTTCTGTGTTGGATTTAATTGTCTAAGGAGTCATGTGTTTCAGCAGGTAACTGCTGTACATTTGCAGAAAATTACACTCTGTAAATATAAGCAAAGTTGGACATCCACAATCCTAGGCTGTTTTCAGAATCTTGGCTTACTGACTGTGCCACCTGTAGTAAAAGCTCTTCCCAAGGAAAACAGCAACACCCACTATACTGCTGCCTCCCTGGCAGTAAATGTAGGGCTGCAGATGGCTACTGTAATGGTGCAGGACACGCAGGCTAAGTAATGAGCCAAATCTCATCCAAGAGGATCTGGCTGACATCCAAGGGAACACCCAGCAACTCATTAGACTCGTTTTAATTAAACTGAGGAGGCTCCCAGAGCAGCATGCCCTGTTCAGGGAAAAGACTTGATATATTCATTCTCCCTAACAGATTTTACATTGCGAAGCCTGATCTTCCTTGCTTGACTTGGCATTAAATCTGCTGTATCTTCTGCAAAATAGTTTTAAAACATTGTGAACATCCATCAGTAGCAGCATCAGTGTTTGCTTATGCAAAATCACTTCAGGTTTCTTACAATGCCATGATCTTATTAACTATTTTAATTTCTCTAAAACTCATACTATTCATCATTATTTTCGGCTGTCGGTACCTTCTAGCTTTTATAAACAGGGATATCTGGTTTAATGACACTCAAGTATGTCTTACTGTAGCTCCTATAGAGTGGCCGTGCAATATATATGCAATTCTTCATTGCCTATTTGTGTAATATCATTTTTCATTCTTGTAAGGAATGTCAATATTTACTATGGTGATGGCACAGTAAGCAATACACACTGAACTCACAGAAAAAAAATAGATACTTAACCAAATACTCCCATCTCCAAATGTTCCAATCATTAGTTCTTCCAGTGTAAGTTTACATGTTCCAGGTTAAAACATTTCTCTAAAAGTAGGCATTGAGTTAATTTTTGTCAACTTACAATAAACTGAATAAATGAATTAAATTTTAATGAAAAAATTAGCCACTCTGCTGAGGCTGCTCTGAAGTTTTAAAGAATTAAGTTTCAGTGATCAGAGAGACTTTAGCGCTTATGGAAAAAATGGGAAAATTGGCTGACGTCAAACAAATCCACATTTAAGAAAAAAAAAATGGATTTTATTCAGAGGTCAGTGAAAGGAATGGAAAGGCGTCTCAGCCCCTGTTAAGTAACCCATGCATTCTGTTTAAGTTATGTTTTGACGGAATCAAGCTTCCCTCTCTATATAATTTTTTTAACAATGCATTAAAGAAATTGGTGGCATTGTGCTGTAATCATTCTGGAAATATTGCAAAAAGGTGTGATTTTCAGCAGTATCTAACTCGTTCATAAGTATGTCTTGTTAAAGGTCAACAGCTTATTTGGTCACTTTAAACTCCACATCCCATAAATGAAAGTTGCAAATGTATTCTTTGTTATCATTTATTTGGTGGGTTTTTCTTTTTTTAGAGCTTTTTTGTATAGTTTTGTTTTGCTGTGTGCTGTAATGTCCTCTGACTGCTAGGTCCACAAAAGAATTTTTGCTCAAAGGATTCTTTGCTAAGCTCCTCACCTTGGCATTTAAGTGTCTGAACTCTGTATAGAGAAGGAGGTTCCAGCAGCTGAAGATGGGCTTCATAAAAGCCATCTTTCTTCAGCCAAATGTTGCAGTCATCCAGGAGGAAATAACCAGTGGCATTTATAGTTGCAGAAAAACTTCTCTCAGACCCTTCTCAAACTATAGACTTCTCAACATATGATTGTCCAGGGGCAACTGTCCTTTTTCAAGATTCAGAGCCCTGAACCTTCTCCTGAAGATAGGGATGTCTCTTGAGTTTTTCCTTAAAGGGAGGTTTCTGGTTCCACCCCACTTCTTGGTGGGTTAGGGGTAGTGTTACCCAAATGTCACCACAGAGTCCCTCCTTTGCCTGGGGAGGTGCAACCTGACGTCCCTGGAGAGGAGGAGAGCAGCTTATCCCAACAAGGGGCATTGGGGTACTCTGCAGGAATAGGCAAACTGCTGAACCATAATTATGTGCACAAACACTTCCTGGCCTAGAGAAAATATTTAGTTATTCCATGGGAGGTGGAGCAGTGTAATTTGTGATGATAAAGATTTTTTGGGTCTAAATGGTAGACTCTGGGTCTTCTGTAGACGCATCCCTAAGGGCATTAGATGGAGAGGGCCATTTTCTTCTTGGTATGATTTTATTCCCTTCAGTAACGGGGTCAAGGACAATTTGAGCTTTTTCCAGTCAGAAAAAAAAAAAAAAAAAAAAAAAAAAAAGAGAGAGAGAGAACAGTTTCTGGGAAGAGTGGCCCTGATTGTAGGTCTCAGAAACCAAAGGAAAGCTTCAAAGTGTGAGTCCTGATTAAGTGAAAAAGCAGAATGAAAGCATTAGGAGGAACGTCCTGCCATACTCAGGGTCACTTTGAAAGAATCCTTTTATTCAAAAAGCTTTTAGCTTGATTATTTTCTTTTATACAATAGCTTCTTAGGTAGCAATTTTGTGCACGTGTGTGCACGTGTGTGCACGCATGTCTGGGGATGTTATTTTCTAGCCTGAAAATGACAGTGCTCTTTGACTGTGAGTAATAATCTTTGTGATTTCAGGTTCCTGCCACTGTGGAAAGTGCATCTGTTCACCACAGGAATGGTACATTTCGGGCGATTTCTGTGAATGTGATGACAGAGACTGCGACAAACATGATGGTCTCATTTGCACAGGTGCAGTACGGGCTGACACTTAATTGCTCTAAGAAACAAACAGCGCTGATGGGAATTGTTAGACAAAGCCTGTCTTCTTTCTCCACTGATGGAGGAAGTGCATTTGTGGGTTATTCAAACACACTGTAATTGTTTCTTCATGCAGTGTGATAATCAACTTAAGATTTCAAATCAACATTTGAAAGTCTGAGTATGAATTTAAATAAGTAAACCAGCTATGAAATCCATCCACAATTTCCATTGTAGTAGACTACAATTTACTCTTCTTTGGCAAAGAACATACAGTGGCAGCATTGTCATCATGAGATTTCTTTAACTTTTGCTCTTGTGATGGATTTTCGATGCGAATATATTTATGTCACAGAAAACATTCACTTGGCTGATGATCTTTAGAGGTGTTAGTTAAGGGATCTTCCTTCAATCAGAGATTTCCCAGTGGGAGGCTGAAATACCTGACAGTTTTCTTATGACGTGATGGCCAGTGATTAAAGTGATGTCACCCTAACATTGTCCAAGTATTCAGGTGGCAGATGCAAATAAAATTGGGCAGGCTGCCAGCAAACCCTCATGACAAATCTGGTGACAAGAAGTAACAAGGGAATTGTTAAATTAACTTGCTGGCGGCTTCCTGTTACAGATCTTAATTTTAGAAAATCTTTGCTGAGCAATTATTAGTTGTGGAGGAAATCTGTGAGATGATTAGAGTCAGGCTGACAGTAGTAAATTGTGTTCACAAATGTGGTATCCCAGCTAGCCCAATTAGTAGGGGTCCTTTACTGGGGCAAGTAGCCAGTACAGAAGCAACAAAAGCCTGATTCGTAGCTGCAGTGGCCATTCACAGATCTTCATAAAGTTGGTAGGAAGAGCATCTCACATCAGAAACCCAGGCTGTAGAGGTCTCCAGCTGAACATCCAGGAGCCATGAAAATTATTGAAATAATATCAAAATATAGGTATCAGTAATTAATGTTTCCCTTTCGTAAAACAGTACCAATGCATTTTTCATCTGATAGAGAGCTTGATAATATTTGTATAACACTTCTGAGAATTTAGGTTTAAAGCTTTTCAGGTTCAAAGGGATGTTTTTGTTATTATTTTGTTTGTAACATTTTATGCATCATCATTAAAAAAAAAAAAAAAAAAAAGTTTATTTTTGTACCTCAACATACAGGGTGAACAGTGAGCCTCAACAGCTGGGTGCAAATAGCAGTGGCATAATTACAATATTTGCAATTCTGCTGATGGCATTATTGAGAGAATGCCTATTAATTCTATGTAAACGTGGGTTTGAGAGTCTGAGGTGGCTTCTTAATGCAATGGTAGAATAATTGCTTCCTTCCACAAAAAAAAAAAAAAAAAAAAAAAGTTGGGGGAATGATAAAGGAACAATGCAGCTACTTATGGCTTTTTAACATGGCTCCTCATAAAACACATTCTGATGTAGCACATTTCAATAATGGTAATTGCCCTTTATTCATTCTTTATTCATTCTGTTCTAGGCAATGGTATTTGTAACTGTGGAAACTGCGAATGCTGGGAAGGATGGAATGGAAATGCTTGTGAAATCTGGCTGGGAACAGAATACCCTTAACAAAGGACACCAGAGACTTAGAGGTTGTTTTTTTCTTTGTTTGTATGTCTGTTTATCTGACTGTTCTTTAGGCTGCTAGAACATTTAATTTGGAAGTAATCAGTGTGTGGGTGTGCATTCCCACACATACACATGGGTGTAAATACTCTGGAACAGTAATGTGATAGTCTGCTCCTTAAAGAAATGAATGAGAAAACTGATAATAATAATAATTTGGGAGCAGGATAGTCCAAGCTCTAAACACTGAAATTATAAAAAAACCTGGCCCTCTACAGTGTTTTGGTAACTTCAGTGGGGCTGAGATTACACCCTTAATGCCTATTTCTAAAGCAATCTTTGGGGAAAAGTGTGAGAAAGCCTTTTATTTTTACATTATCTATTTGGTTGTCAGCCCTCTGTATCAGTATGCAACCGTATTGCAGTATAAGAACAACACTAGTTAAGTATTTGTCAAATACTTAATTTGATTAATTTTACACTGTTTATCAAATACTTTGTTTGACCCTTTTTTCTTTCTAACCATCCTGATTATTCCCCAGATCCAGAAGAAGCAGTAAAGAAGCTTATCAGAACATTATTTTTTTAGTCTAAGAATTGTATTTGTATAACTGATGTTCAGTTACATGACAACCACAGGCTGAAAACCCAAAATGTTTGAAGAAACCATTGTCTGCAAAAGAACTTCTTAGTTTCTGTTAAAGTGTCATAAGTTGGTTATCCAGTCTACATACTACAATACTTTCAAATGCATAACCTATATAAGTATAAGGAATTAAACTAATAAAGAAATAAATGTATGATTAGCTATTCCAAATATATAACCTGCAACTCACATGTACTTTTCTCATACTGTTTTATGTATGTATAACTGCCTAGTCCTTTTGAAAGTAAAGCAAATGAAATTTTATTATACTAATAACTTTTAGGATGACAATTCTGTATGCTATTAGAAATCACTGCTTGGAACAGATTGCGCTGTCACACACAGTAATCATTGAATTTCACTGTTTTCAAAGAAGTTGGGAGCCTGAAGGTCAACTGACTTGCAAAATCAGATGTGGTGTGCGGTAGTCAGGTCTCCACCAAAGATGCTCAAACAATGACAACAAAGTAATTGAAGTTTTGATACAGTAAATACAAACAAAGCAGTGGTATGAACAAAAATTTTATTTTTATTTTCCAATGATGATATGCTCAGTGTGAAATTCACATTGAGTTATGAACAATGCACAACTATTGGGACTTCCCTAACTTATTTACATATGAGTCTCTTTTTTTTTTTTCTTTTTTTTTTTTTTTTTAAATACATGTAGATTTGGCAGCCCTTTAATTTCTTAGAGCAAAAAAATACATACATTTTAGTTTCAAAAGTGTTTACATTTTGTGAAGTCATGATTGAGCAAGAAATTGCTTAAATGTTTTGCAAATACTTCTTTTTAATATCAAATTGACATTGTGGTTTAGGTGCCAAGGTCCTGATTTTTGAAGAGATATATGACTAATAATAAGGGAACTATAATATCATTTGAAAAAGGTATTTCCATTATTCATCTCAAAATCTGTTTTCTTTTAGAAAGGACAATTTTGAAATAGGAAAATACAATGGTACAGAACATATAATAAAATGCAAAAAAAAAAAAAAAAAAAAAAGGAATTTATTTAGTCACTTTCATTATTCCCCCTTCACATGTAGCTTTATCTTTCCCATTTTTTTCCTTAACCCAAATTCTTTCTTTCTAAAAGTGAAGCTTGTGAAACCTATGTTCTCAGGGAGGCATAGTAATATCACCAAATAACCATACATAACTTACATAGGAGTTATGCACATAAATAACAAGACATGTATCCCAAAGCTGCTAACTGCTCTCTTTTTAGATAACCAAAATATCAGGCAGAGTTCTAAAATGTATTGATACAGTATTAAGAAACTTCAAAGTAAAATTCATCTTGAAATAATTATTTATATTTTATACTTATAATCCTTAAACTGCTTAACAGGAATATTTTCTTAAGTTCTAACATATATTCATTTTGTCAGCCCTGGTATCTAGATAACACAGATTGTTGAGTTTGTTTGTATTTATGAATACTGCTGACAATCCTCTTAGTGTTTTTTCACATATACATTTTTCTTCTGAGTCAGAGAGCAAACAATGAAAAATACAAAGTTGTATTTGATTTCCTTCCGTTTGTATTTAGTATTGTAATAACAGAAATATTCTGTGATTCTGTAATAATCAAATGCTTTCTAGATTCATTGGATGATTTTGACTTGTTTCCCGGTATGACAAACAGATTTATTTATACGTACCATAGATCAGCCTTGGAATACCAAGTACTCATGTCCACAGGAAAAAATAATAATAATAATTCTTTAGAGGGTTACAATGTTCTGTTTTATGTATTTTATTTTATAGTTTGCTTTCATTTAAAATTTATGTACTTAAAGAGTGTAAGATTATTCTGTTTTGTTTTGTTTGTTTGCTTTTTTTTTTTTTTTTTTTTTTTTTAATCAAAGTCAACATTTTGGCTGTTGAGTGGATTACATGGCCATAGAATTTCAAAGGTGTTATCCACATTTTTTGTTAAGATATATATGGAAAAACATTAGATTATTCTAAGTCAACTACTGTCAGTGGCTAATTAAAAATGTAAATTATCAAACCAAATGGTGCTATCACTATAAACCTTAAAATATTTTCTAAGACTGCTAAAATATAATGAATACATATTTTCCTTTCCACTTTTTATTCTGTTTCTTATTATGTTGCTTGAACATTCCTCCCACCCCCTTCATGCTGAGGTAGCTGGTGATGGGACTCCCAGCAGTTCTGTTTTGTGGCTCATTTCCTCACTGGAAAAATGAGAACGGAAGAAATAAGATTATTATTCCACATATGTGAAAATAATAGCTGTATTAATAAATTGTGATTTTTAACACCTCATTCCCTGTGACAGGAATTCCAGATACATAAACACTAAAAGCGGGAAGTGGTGCAAGGAACTGAAACATACCGACTGATTCTTTGTATGTGGTGGATGTAAAAACTTGCTTCCAAGGCCAGTGGCAAAAGGTGCTTGTAGGTGGTAAAAACAAATTGGGTAAATGGGGAGTTCATTATGGATAGATCATTAAAGCTTATAAACAATGATACTCTAGCCTTGCTTTGTTCTGATAGAAAGAACACAATCCAGAAGTGTGCAGAACAGTTCTACAGTAGACTTTCAGGAGTATGCCTATTGTATATAACATCAGTAAAATCATCCATAAAACAGCTGTGGATTGATTTGCTTGTGTAATTATTAACCTTCTCATGATCATTTTTTCCCTGGCCATACACTCTTACAGAAACACATACAGGAACATTTAATCCTGTACCTGCTTTGACATTTCTGATGCACTGTCCTGGTTTCTTGACAGAATGACATCTTACATTGTAGCTAAATGATACTGTGATGAAAAAAAAAATCTAAGTTGAGTATTTTTGTCACTAGGTAATAGAACAAAGATTTTATTACATCTTTAAAAATAAATCACAGCATTTGCATTAGTCACAAAAAAAATCATACACAAAAACTGTCATTATGCATTTTAAAATGCATTGCACAGTATATGAGTTTATCAAAAGGGGCATTTAAAAGAAAGATAACCTCCTTACTTTGTCTAATTTCACTTGCATTCCCATCTGAATGGAGCTGAATAATTTCTTATTTATATCAATAAAGAGATGGATCAGTAAGACACGCTTTTAACGTGAGGACCAAACTTCCTCCTTTCACACCTATCACTTACAGCGTTTTTAAAACAAAAGAAAAAGTTCAGAAAAGGCCAGAGTTCTTGAGCGTTGTTTCAGGCATATACCACAGTCAAAGTGAATTGCTTTATATTTATATTTGGGGATGGTTTATTAAGGACCAACCTAACTTTACACACATTAAAGTTTATGAAAATGACATTATATTAAAAATATGATTTGAGAGTGGCTAAAAAACCTATCATATGAAGCAAAAGCTGTATTATGTCAACTACAAATAATTTAAAAGCTATAGACACTTTTCTATAGGCTCTATAATGTCTTTTAAGGATGCTTGTGTATTTATAAAATATTTTAAGTACAACAGAACAGTGCTTTGTTGAAGTGTTTCATATCTACTTAAAACTGGATTTGTAAAACTGTGCAGGTGTCACTGATTTTGCCAAATAAAACTGTAGTTGAAATGCAGATTAAAAAAATACATAGAGATGCCTATGTGCAGCATTAACACTTATGTGCATTATGAAATTGTAAGAAGTTAGACTGCTGTGCAAACAGCCTATGTGATGTTAGATAAAACCCAAAGAGGAACAAAATACAAAGCAAGCATGCAGAAGCTGCAAATTCACAGACAGGTGGACATGTAAGTACAAAACACTCAATCTGTAAATACAAATTGATTCCATCAGGTTTACTATACAGTATGTTAGTAGTAACAGACAGGTGGAAACAGCTTTCACGTTAACAGCAAAATTAATTTTGGAGGGAACAAAATGGCGAAGTCTCATTCTGGAGAGCAGCAAGAGAGGTATTATATTAAGGAGCTAAAATTTTCTTTGGCATGGTGAAAGGGGAGAATTGAGTTTGCCAGCCTATTTACATGAAGTTTCACCAAACTGTGGCCAGTGCAGTGATGTTTTGCACAGTCTACTTCTTACATAAACTTTCTTGATGTTTTTCGGTATGCCTTCATATAAATGTTTTATTCATCATGTTGAATCTGTGTATACAACAAATAATATTAAACACAAACAGTACAATGAAGACAAACTTTTTGCATGTATGTTTGTAAATTCAGTAATACAGACCAACAATTCTGTGATACACATAACCTACTACATGCAGTTCATCCTTGCCATCCTTCTCCCATGCAATGGATGAGACGAGACAAAATTAAATGGAGGAACCAAAGCACAAAGACACCTTTGCTAATGTTAAAACAGACTAGAACAAATAAATAAAATTAGGACATCTATTCATTGGATTAAACACACATTAATTTAGACTTTAGAAACAAAAATATAAATTAAAAACATTATGGTGCATTTCCAGAATGTATTAACTGCTTACAAAAATTAAACCAAACCTTAATTGTACCCCCCCTCCCCGCCCCCCAAACTGGTTCTCAGATTATAATTACCTGGTATTGAAAGTTTAATGTTAAAAATCATACTTATGTAGCATCAGGCTATGAACCAGAAGCTCCTTGCACAACTTAGCCAGTTCTCCAGTCCTGTCTCTCCCCAGGCTCTTACACTGGCAAGAGTCAAAAGACAGATGGATTGGGACATAAACACATGTATTCCCTCCTCATGAGCTCTCAAAAAAAATGAGTTGAGAGAGAGAGAAAGAGAATATAGCCTTTAGCTGCATTAGGTTACTCAAAATAATTGTGAATTGCTTCTCCTCGGAGACCCAGCAGATAGGACAGTGTCAAGGCTGCTGCCTCCCATGGGTCCTCCTGATGCAAAGCAAACCACCAACTCATCGTGTGAGTTGCTTTGGTTTTGTTCTGTTTTCTCAGGGATGGTGCACAAATCCCACTGGACTGGGTGGGATGAGAAGGGTGCACCAAGGTTTTTCTCAAAGTGTTGTTTTTCCCACACACACACATTTAGTGCTAGCAGGCAAGGGCACAGTCTAAGTTACATTTTTATCACAGCATTAAATTAGTTTTGTATTATTTTGTTTTCTTTGTACATGGTCAAGCATGGCTTCATGCTTGACTCATTCCCTCCCTGGAAAGACACAACATCAAGTGTTCGCTTGCTGTTCTCGTATTACATATATAAACAAAGAAGTCTGGCCTACCAAAAAAGAAATCAGAATTTAGCAGCTTTATAGCAACTCCCTTGAAGAGTGCGCTAAATGTTGCATATGAAAACAGAACACATTTGAAAATTAGCATGAAAATTTCATTTAGACTGGATCAGTTATTTAGCTGAGCAGATAGGAAGTTTAAAATAACCAGTGGTCTCTGTTAGGGACACTTCAGCACAAAGACATGATAAAATAAACTGCAAGAAATACAATAGTAAAAAAGGAATGGATTATTTCCTTTTTTTTTTTTTTTTTTTTTTTTTTGTCTTTAAATATCAAGATAACAGCAAGAGGCCAAGAGAGTGTTGTCACACAGTTTTCCAGACTGAGGTACAGTTTGGTCCTTGTTGCCCTTTCTGAGAAACAAATACCTTAGTAAGCATACAGAGATCAGAGATCCACATTCTTAGTTTCTGAAAGCATGTGACTTAAGTATGTAACACTTCAGTGGCATCTCTGTGGTATTGTCTAAATCGTTTTTCCCCCTAACATCAGTTTCATTGTTCAGAAGTGACAAACTCAAAGTGGTGATAGTGTTTCTCACAATATGTTCCAAGGCTTCAATTTTGTAATGTTTTTGATTTCTTCTAGGTTCATGTAGGAGAAAGTACAGTAGACAGAGATCAAGGCAAGGCACCTTCAATCTAGCAATTTGGTGGGCATATTATCCTAGGAAGCTGGGTAGAGGTACGTACTGGAATATCAGTGAGATACATAGGACTGGACTTCGCATGCTTAGCTAAAAATAAAAATAAAGTTTTGTAATATGTCCAGTTTTAAAACTTTTTTATTTTAAAACACCAGAAATATTAAACTATATTTTTTAACTACCCTCTGCATTGGTGCTGCAAAAAAGAACACAACAACATCCTTGCCCATGCTTTGCTAAGTAGATGTGGAAATCAGCCAAAAATAACAATGGCATTAAGTTCTGTTCCTTAAAAACAGGAAAGGATTATATTTGAAATGGATTTAGGTAGCGCAATTCTGGTTAATTTTAACTTCTTTTGTTTATTGGAGGTGGTTGTTTTTCAAACAATGAAGATTTAGTAGATGAAAAATGAGCCTTAATTCAGGCCTACAAGGCCTACAAAATTCTTTGGACCCACTTTCCCAAAAACAAGTGGGTCTTGCTCGCTGGGCAAGGCAAATGTTACCATTACCAGTAAGCCTGTGATATGTATAAAACACACACACACACAAAGAAACTATAGGGGGATGCCAAACACATGTTTCAGAAAACTTGTTGGTTGTGTTTGACACTCTTCCCTCCACTATAATGCCAATCTCAGAAGCACAGTATCTGTTACTAAAGAGTATTCACATTGATCAACATTGTAAGCCAGAGACAACAATCCTATTCTTTATAGATATAATTTGTAATAATAGATTTTTGAAGGCTTCCTGATTCCCTGATTGCTTTCAAAACTAAGCCACTGGCAACACTTAAGTTATAGAGAAACACAATCCCTGCAAAAGGTCACAGACAGTGGAGCGAGCAGCCTTATAAAAAAGGGAAGAAGAGAAATCCATAATAGCACAGGTTTACAGCATCTACCTAGAAATTACTTGATTATTTGTGTGCTACAAAATAGAACTTAAACACATGGATTTTGCTGAAACTGGACTCAAAAAGGGATTATGGGTAATTGTCAGCAGGCAAGGTATCAAGTGTACTTGTGAAGTATGTCATTCACATGAAGTGTCACAGTCACAGAAAAGATATTAAAAAGGCATTCCAATATCTGGTAGGGCATTCCATGGTCTGAGTTTAGCTGGTTCATCCAGGTGTCTTCTT
Organism: Oxyura jamaicensis; assembly: GCF_011077185.1. Taxonomy (NCBI): domain Eukaryota; kingdom Metazoa; phylum Chordata; class Aves; order Anseriformes; family Anatidae; genus Oxyura; species Oxyura jamaicensis. The sequence goes on along the minus strand of NC_048893.1, from coordinate 148,178,296 downwards.
GTTGTGGGGGGAGCTACATGTTGAGATTTATCCGCTTGCGACAACTCAGTTCAGAAACAGCAACGCGCAAGTACTTGCTGCGAGCTGATCCACAGACACTGCAGAGGGGAAGTCCGGCAAGGATAAATTGCTCAACTGTACTCGGGACTCAGTCAGTCACAACACCTGTGAGGATCTGGCTATGTCGTCTTACTCTTGTTAACTGGTTTGCCGCCATTCATTATTGCAGATGCACTTGTGCTTTTACTTGGAGTTACCCCAGCCTTTGGCACTGTTTCTCCAATATCATGCAAAGATGGTTCTCGATACATGGCAACTGAGGAAAAAAAGAAAAAAAAGAAAAGAGAGACATTCTTAAGGATGTATCTCATTTAAGAACATAACTCAAATAAGATTAATTATCTACAATAATATTTTAATATACTCCACATTTCTTTTGCATGCAAGGGAAATTATTTACTGTGACAGAGCTTGCCTGTTAAAAAGTAAACTATAGAAGCCTCAGAAATTAAAAACTACCATTCTATCTTTGCATGAGGCAGGCATAAAAATGTACATGTATTTTTATATACACACATCTACAACCCTTAAATAAATATTCTATGAGTTTTTAGAAGTAAAATGTTATGAGTTGTCTAGACTTAAATGTCCTTTTTCAGTCCTACATTGCAAGACTAGGCTTGGGTACAGTTGTGCTAAGTTATTTGTACATCTGGTTCCCAAATCTGAGGACCTTGGCCATGATCCCTTGAGGTCTGCACTCAAGAAGTGTCCAGGTGTGTTCTGCAGAATCTACATGAATGAAGTTTGGGGGTTTTCTTCCTTTCCAAAACCATATGCAGGATCTACTTATCTTCAATGAACAAAGTGTAGAAAACTCCAAATTAACTATTAACAGAATTCTTAGATGAATTAAAACTTTGCCTCTGGGCTTCAGTCCTTATCTAACCACTTCAAATCCTTTGAGGAAAATACATGTGTTCAACTACACAGTTCCAGCATTAAGCTGCCTTAATGGTTAATGCTCTTGGATCATTCAATTTATTTTTCCATGTCAGTGAATCAGGTAATATTTCCACTTGCGCCTTAGTTCAGTAATATTTATTTATATCAGAGCAGTGTTAAAAGACATATCAAAGCAGTCAAAGGAATTAATCATCACACTGTGATTTGGGGGCTGGATGTGTGCTGCTATAGAGAGCACAATCCCTTCATTCCTTGGCTAATTAGAGTAGGAGGCAGGAGCATCAAAGTACAGGCCTTAATCTTTGATGGTGTGGGATTTCATAATAAATATGAAATTTGATAACTAATCAAATACTTGTTCTAACATTTCCAGTACCATAATCTAAATCCTTTTATGGCTTCTGGAAGTCTGAAATTAAATGTTTTCTCTAGAGTACATAAGTCTGGATATGATTGTCTTCAGGGTGAGCCCCCACAGCTGTGTTTAGGACACTTTTCTGGTTAATTCAAGAGCTTGATGAAGTAACACTGTGACCTACAAAAAGTATTAAGTCAAATAACATGAAATGAAACTATAAAGTAAGAATAACATAGAACATAGAAGAGCTGTAATATTTAATAACTTGACTGGGCTATTTTGGAAGCATCTAACCATCCAAACATTTAGGAAAAGGTTGTTTCTTTCCTAATCCATATGAATGGACGTTGCTTTTAAAAATGCACTGGGTTCTTCCCCTACAGTTCTTATAATTTACAGAGGTTGACTTATAAAATGTCAATAGAATAGAAAGCTTATGGAAATACATAAAACTTGCAAAACAAGGGAAGCACAAAAGCATCAGCCTGAGTTCAAAAATGAATTTAAAACAGGATTGTTCAGAGTTTCATCATAAAGAATCTAAAAACTTTAACAAACTGATCCATTAATTAAAACTTTCAGTTAAAATATTAAACGAAAAATAAGACTGCTAACTAAAGTATTACTTGTGTGTGTCTTAAGATATTAAGTAATGAAATAATTTTCAGAATGACTTAGGCTCTGTGTAGTAATGATCTCAGTGAAATTTGAAGTGCTGCCAGGACAGGACACAAAAAGCAAAACAGGTAAGAAAAGGCCTGTAGAATAAATAGGATTGATCATAAATTCTGTTTCCAGGACATAAATGAATGAGTTTTCCAAGGAACGTGTGACACCATCTTAGTGTGTAAGATCAGTAAGACTTTTATTTGCTTCTACCTTTGTTTAATGGCCTACTTACACATGTTATGTGCATTACGTCAACTGGCTAAGTAATACAGTATGATTTATTTTATAAACAGACCTTTGTGTTTTGTATTAGAAGGTTTTTACCTTGGAATACTGACATTTCATCCATTCCAGTTATAACTCCCAACTATCCTACAATACCCATTAATTCATTCTGATTAATGAAGAGTATTATCTCACTGCAAGACTCACAAGAATTTTTGCTGCTAGCAAGAGAATATTTTAAAGACAGCACAAAGCACTTCCACAAAATAGTTCTTTTCTTGCAAAATCACCTCTTATCCCTTGAAAGAATGTTTTTAGACCTTCAGTCTTTTCTAGCATCAGTATGCTGAAGCACAAATCTGCTCCATGAATCCTGGAGACTGTCACTTGGAGCGGCCCCTGTGTGTGGCACACACATTCGCAAAAGAAGCCATCCCCTCTTCTTTTAGAAACCTTTTTATTTTAGAAACCATCCCCTCTTCTTTTCCTGGAATTTATAGGAAGATTTGCTAGTGATGGACTGAACCTCACCTTCCAATGGCTTGGGTAGAAAATGAGCTGCTGGTTTTGTTTTCTTTACTCTGTTTCCTTTCATGACCTGCCCCTCCTTGTTCAGCCCCAAGAACCAGGCCCTTCCAGACTCCTGTTGCCTGTAGAGCATGGACGAGTAGATTACATAATAATTTTCAAAAACAGACTCCTTGAATTTGCACTCCGGTGTAAAAAGTTCCTGTGGGAGGAAAAGTAAATGTTAAAATAATATTTCTAAAGTGATGTTTCTGTTTTGTTAACTCATGAACACCTCTTGATTAGTTTAATATGTCTTAGAATAGGCCCTGTTTTGAGACCAGAAGATCTGTGTTCCTCTAGATGACCTCCAGATGAAGTTGTTTTGCTTCTCATGGATGCCTCTCTTTCCCTGTTTGTGCAACAGGGACTGTATATCTTCAAATACAGAGGAAGAAGCACAAACATAAAAACACTATTTAAAATATAGGCATAGTTATTTCTTACTTTTCTGCAAGGATATCTCTTTTTTTTTTTTTCTTGATTAAGAAAATCTGTGCTAAAATAACATTGATGAGAAAACAATTGTTCAGTTTGAGCATACTTGGCAGGTGTAATAAATGCAATAAACTCCCTCTATGGTTTACAACTAATATTTAATGCTTAAAAATTGCTGTTACCAACATATTATAAAATATATTTCCTAGAGTAGGCCTTGGGTCTGTAACACCACAGGAGAACACTATTTTCATGTACAGATTTCTGTACAAAGAAATATAATTCCTATTGACATCCTCAGCATTCTTCTCAATATTGCTAGTGTTTCCACAAGTCACGTTCGGTAACAGAGCAGTTGTTCTGAACTCTTTATTAAGGTTAACCTAAGCACAAACTTCTAGAGCTCAATAGCCATGTTCTTTTAAATTTAAATAAAACAAGTAGTAAAACAATAGTAAAATAAAGAATGTAAACATATATTGGGACAGTTTACCAAAGTCCTTAGGGAAAAAAATCAAAAACAAACAAAAAAGCAAGTTAATAACCAAATAAAATTACATATTTTAATGTACATTAAATTTAATTTACACTTTTTATCATGAGAAAATGGGATTCTGTGTGAATATAGACAGATTTTCAGTCTTCGGTCATGTCTTGTTGAAGGCTGTGGATGATAATCCCATCATAAAAGGAGAAAGTGGAAGTAGGAAAGTGGAAGATGGTTTGCTAAGCCTCCAGAGCACAAACTTCTTAGTCCTAAATCCTCCTTTTTTTAAAAAAAAAAAAATAAATCTTATTTTTTATTTATTTATATTACTATCAGTTATCTTTCCTAAGAAATAAAATTATGGAAATATATATTCTCTTCTCCATCACAGTATATTTTTCTTTCTCTACTTCTCTCTTTCTTCTACTGGCTCCTTGCAATACTCAGTTAACGCTCAGCAGATGTTTTCAGGATCTGCAGTCCAACATCAGCTGCCTATATATTTTAAGAATTTCACAGCTGTTTCTGTCTTAACGGTTTTCCTTTCTGGAAATCTAAGTGCCTAAAGATACACTTCCCCACATGGGAAAGCAGAGATGGAAGTACACTTCTGTATTTGTACTAAATGTCACATGTCGCACAAACAAGTTTTCTTCTAATGTTTTGGGGTATACAGTATTTGTATTGTCATGGCTTAAGTTACCACCTCTAAGCAATGCTGTCTTAAGCGATTAAGCTTTCTTAATTATGGACTAACTTTTAGCTTCAAATAAAAAGAATTAGCGTATTTTCTCCAACAGCACACTAAAAGCAGTTACTGGAAAAAATCTGGGAACCTGCCCTGAAACAGGTCGCTTTGACTGTGTGAGCAAGTACACTTAGGGTCTATAAGTAACACCGAAAAATGAAAGATATATTCTCTGATGTGTGCAATGGCCATCTTTTTGCAGCACCACTTCTTTACCACCGATGTCCACAGATGTATTTATGTACATATGCCGAAATGCAAATACAATCTGTACTAGAGGCACCAAATACCCATGAGAGGAAATTTCTTAACAGCAGCTTTTCCTTTGCCACATTTTTTTTTTTCTCCCCCTGTTCCAAGGTGGCTGCTGTTTGTACTACTCTCCTTTCCCCTCTGCTGATTTCAAATCATGGTAGGGGTCAGGGAGACTGAAAACCAGAAGGCTTGGTGGCATGCTGGAGGGAATACCTGCTACACCCTAGTGCAGGCATTTACATGCAATTCATGTTCCTCAGCTGTTGAAACAGTAGATGCTAATCAGGAATTGCCTACACAGATCTCCTCATTACCTGCTTCACTGCAAAAGCTACCCCCTGTGCTCCCCACTACATTTTATTTCCTTGTAAAACCTCAATTACCATAAACACTACTTCTTAGCCAACAGTCACTTTTTGCTATAAACAAAAGCTATTTGTCATTCTCTATTCCTCCTTACTGGTTGACTGCCTGTGAATAGTATTTATTTATTTATTCCCCAAACAATATCCATTAGGACACCTAAACAAAATTCTGTGAAAACCATATCCCATGTTTCAATTAAACCCAGCTCTTTGCTCAACTTCATTATTTGGCATGTACTGTAGTGTCTCTAGCACTGCACAGCATATGAGACTTTAGGTATTCTACTTTACCAAATAATAATAATAAAAAAGGATTGTATCAATACAGTTACTTATATACTCCTGGATTTAGGCGGATAGACTGGACAAACTAGCATCACTGCTATTCCATATTTATAAAAATCAAAGTAATAGTCTGATGATTTTTTTTCCTTTGAAGGAGGAACTAAAGCTGAATGACAGTGTTCTGCTCCAAATTATTGCAGCTACTACTCCAGATGAACTGGTAGTACAGCAGTTTTGGACAGAGTTTGCGTTCATCCAGTCTATTAGGATGCAGTTCTGCCTGGGATAAACTCTCAATCAAAAACAAACAAACAAAAAAAAAAAACACTTAAATATATGCTAGATTAAAGCATGATGTTAAATAGTTTCAGTGAAGTGGAAAAAGGGTATTCATGAGTGAAAATTAAGCATCTGATGATGACTATACTGAAATACAGCCACCAATTCCTCTGCATCTTTCAGAAGCGACTTCTGAAATGGGCTCCTCCCTTGGGTTGAATATTTCTGACTTCTAAAGCCTTGACACAGACACTGTCTCAGGTGGCTGAAAAAGCTGATAGCACATGTATTTTCTCCAATAAAGTAGCCCTTGCACCTAAAATGATGCTTTTTGCATGTACCTAGGCCAAATCTAGCTCTGTAGAGCTAAGACTCAAACCAGTAGGAACTCTCAGAAAATGACTATCAAGGGCTAATAGCACTCTCTTAAAAAAAAAAAAAAAAAAAAAAAAAAAAAAAAAAGTCAATTACAGCCCACTTTATTTGAAGTCACTGTTAGAGGGAAAACAGTATGATGATGTTTTATAAGAAAAACTCAATGAGAGAACTCCCCTAGGCTACCTGCCTATCTGTATCCAGACAGAAGGAATCTAAATCTGCATCTGAGTGACATGAATCATTTAGATCTTCCCTACAAGAATGACTTTTTGGGTTTTGATCACAGGACAACCTTTACATTTTGTATTACAAAATCAATGAATTGCAAAACCAGACATGACTTGCAAACAAAAAATTATGCTCAGGATTTCTTTTCCAAGGTCTGTGGCTTACATAAAATGTGGTTTTCTTCTGTCAAAGCAACATTTGAAAAATAAAGTACATGCCAGCTGCCAATTTCCAAAACCCCAGGAGAGGGCTTTGGCTGTAAACTGTAATCAGTTACAGCTTCCTGGGTCCTATGGAAGTAAAGAATGTATTAAATTGCACCATGCTGGGAAGAATTGTCACTTGAATATTTTTGCTAGCTTCCCATTAAGCTTTTGCTTGGTGTGAGTCTTATTTGGAGATGTTATAATTCTCCTGGTAGCTGTAGAGTTAATAAATATCATAACACATAGGTTATGGATTCCCCTCTTGGGGTCAAAAAGTTCTGCCACTGAAGAGACCTTAGTTTTGGGGCTACCACTAGTGTTGCCAAAACTCCTCATTGTAGTATTACATCAAGATAGCAGAGCCTTAGCTCATGGAGTCACGTGGTGATGTCAGAATCTGTTTTCATTTAAGAACAAAACACTTTTTTTTTTTTTTTTTTAAAGCCACTTTATCTACCTCTCAAACTTAGGAATTTTAGAAAAAAAGGAGCTCAGGTTACCCATGTTATCAATAAAAAACAGGGATTGCTGAGAGGCTATTCAGGTGGCCAGTGAGATGAATTAGCTGCTAAGTAATGTTTATGTCTGTCAATTGGAGGGTACAGTTTGATGGGATGTAGCTAGACCTCCATACTAATCAAGATCCCACACATGCAAAGGGCTGTAGTTCAAAATCAAAGTACAGAAAGCTTTACTGTCCTCAGAATTGTTGAGTAAATACAAATATTTGAATGAGTTATCAGAGTAACTTCCATTTGCCAGTCTTTGACTACTTCATCTGTTCAATTTATCTAGCTTTAATACTGCAATGATCATTTGTAGCAACTGCTTTTCACTTTAAAAAAACAAACAAACAAATAAAAAACAAACCAACAGACCAAAAAAAAAAAAAAAAAAACATAGAGTTTTCTATTACAGCACTCAGAAAGAAGAAATAATTATACAGCTCTTAACAAGACAACTGTGTTGTGAACCATAGAACTGCAAAGTAAAAGCATGAGCTAGCCATGTAACTTCTAGATATTGATTAAAAATTATGTGAACTCCTCCTGCAATTTTAAACTATATTTGTATTCAGTAAGTCAACCAGTAATGAACTAGCAGGATTGTCCAAAATATATCCTTTCACTGCACACCATGAGGGATAACATAAGGCCGTGGCTCTACCACACTTGTTGAAAGGTTTGAAAGAAGCCCCATGGACAGGGCCTGCTACAAAAGTTGCCTGCCATCTGCTCCTGAACCTTCAAACTTCTTTAGATTTCTTCTTTATATTGAAATATAGGAAATGAGGGTATCATTCTAGTTGCAGCTCACAGAAGTGATATACCTAGCAGTCAGCCTCTTGAACTGTAGCCAGCAGCACATAAGGAGGCAGTAGATTCCCCTGGAGAAGGGCACAATGGGACCCACTCATCCCACCAGGCAGCAAAGGCACAGCTGCAGGCTGAACGAGCTACTCCATGGTGCTAAGCAGAAAACACAACAGTAAGACAAACTCAAAGAGACTGTCAGGAGAAGAACAGACAGTCTAATCAAGCACAGTAAAAAAAAAAAAAAAAAAAAAAAAAAAAAAAAAAAGATTACTGATCCATTTCAGAACTGAATACCAGTTTTAATCCTGTTTTAATTGTGTTTATTTGCATTTAGAAGTCCAGGTGATGAAACAGGGCATCAATGCTTTAGAAGTACAGACCAAGTGGAGTCTGCCTGATGCGAACACCTTGCCATTCAAATACAGAGGGATAGAAGGTATAAAGAAACAAAACACCCCAGCAATGATCTCAGCATGCCAGTAGCTGGTTATCAAACATTTTTTCTAGAAATGATGACAAATGATTTCTAAAGAGAGGCTGGAGAAAAGACAACACTAGTTCTGCAGATGCTTATGGGAAACTTCTGCAAGGTGAGAAAAGCAGCACAGAGTAAGCACAAAGGTGTTTTGGGGGTGTTAGAGGCTAGCAACACAGGAACCAAAAGGAGGAAGTGACATTTTGATAGTGATAAGGTTGGAAATGACTCATGAAGAAGGGCCTTACAATTAAAGAGAAGCGGTCTGTGTTTAATGAGGAGAAGGCACTCAACAGAGAAGAGAAATACAGTTAAAATAATGAAGCTGGAAAATGAACTTTGTGGTAGGCTTCTGAACTGAAACAGCAGGGGTGGTACTGCATTTGTCAGTGCAGGAGGGGAGGACACTGGAGTAATTGAGGTGTGGAATGATGAGATGCCAGACAGCAGTTGCTGTGTTGTAGAAGGGTAAAAGGCACTGCCATGCAAAAAAAATCGGGAGATATGGAGGCTTCACCTGCTTAGGAGAACTGGAAAATACCTAAATAGACATTTATCCGACTTGCCGCACACTGAATTAGATTAGTTAGTCTGTTGTCTTGCAGAATGCTTATTTGACAAATGTTTATATAAAAGAATAAAAGATCTACTCAAGACTTCCCATCCACAGCACCATTTTTTTCCAATTCTTAACATGGCCAAAATGTTACAGTTCAAAATCATCTTGTCCAAGAGTTCCTCTTCAACTGGCAGAAAACCCAACAACATATGGTTAGATACTGTCTTGATAAAAGATAAATTGTTAAACCTTTCCTTGTATATTCAGAAGACATGTTGCTGATCTGTACCTAAAATCCCCTAATGTAGATTTCATTTTTACACATAGTAACAAGGACAAGAAAAGTTGGCAGAATTTTCTATATGCAAACTGGCTGAGTAAGATACCAAGGAAGAGGAAGACTGCAGGAGACTAGCTGCCATACTATGAACTTTGCAGCAACATTACTAACAAAGCTTCAAAATAAAAAGCAGTAATAGCTGAACCTGCCAGTCCTACAGGCACCTCATGAAAGCAGCAAATGCTCAGAAGTCTGTGTACACATATTTCACGCTCTTAAGACAGAATTTTTTCTTAATATACTCTTAACGGTCAGAACACCAATTTTGAGTTTTCAGAGCTAGTGATATTTATTTTCTCCGGAAGATTCCTAATACAATTCCTAAATAAATAAGTACACAAACACAGGACTTGATATCATGCAGAAAAAAAACAGGGATGATCCTGCTGGTTAAAGAATCACTAAGAGTGCAGTATGTAAATAATTTCAGTGCAGAAAAGAGTGCAGTATGCAGTATGCCAGCATGTAAAAGCAAAACTTTTAGCTATAATTCTCGTCTTTCATCTTGGACCTTCTCAAAGCCATGATGATGTGACTATCACTGTTTGTACAAAAAAACAACAACAACAACAAAAAACATTCATGTGAAGGAAAGAAGGGATTGTGCATAAAAATTATGGAAAAACAGCTCGCACTTATAAAATATTTTCAGGTTAAGAACTGATAACACAACAACAATAAAAAACAACTTCTGACTAAATTTAGGCAAAAGGAAATGTGAATCAGTGCTCTTGCAAATATTAGCACTTAACTGGCATTCTAATTAGCAGTGATATGACTGGTAATATTAATAATGTAGCAATTCTGTTATTCATGTACATTCATGAGATTCTACACAGTAAGGTCAAGAATAAAAGGCACATAGCATACACAAACTAGCAAAAAATATCTTGAACAGGTTTCTCTGTGTTTAAGATGGTGTGTTTAAGATGATTGATTGCAACCTGAATTTGGCTTCATTTTCTGTCCAGATTGAAACAGAATATAAAGCAGTTTGGATTACAAAAACTTCATTGTTACATAAAAAAAAAAAAAAAAAAAAAAAAAAAAAAAAAGTTGCTTTGCTTGCAGCCAGCAGTGATGGTTGTATTAGAATATAATTGATCACAGGCAATAACGTCTTGTATGGAAGGCGGTACACATACTCATCACTTTGATAAACTTAGTATTTGCAAGGGTAGACATCAGATAAAAGTGTATTTTAAATAATAACTTCAAGAATGATCCCAAATTACTACTTATAGAGGCTTGTAAAGTCTTCTCTCTCTCTCCCCATCCACACACAATATTATATCACAACCAGTGCTGAGATATTTATGTGCTTTTGATTGATACCTACACTTCAGAGTCATCAACTCAGCAGGACATGGATGGAATAGAACAAAATTCCCTTGATGCGAGTATTTCTGATATATGTTATTTAATGTTGTACAGTTTGACTGCAAAAGAGAACTAATGTTTTTGAAATGAAGCCCATAATGAAGATCTGAATCATGACTCTCACATTAGAGTAAGTGAATCAAGGTTGTTTAAATGCAAAGATATGCAAAAGGAGGTTTGGGGGAAGAGGCCTGGAGAAGGTACCTAATGTTTACAACTGTGTTTATAGCATTTACATGCCAAAACTAGAATACATTGAGAGAACTGATAAAAAAATGTTGCCTCACCTGAAAATTAAAAATTAAATTTAGAAATATTAGTGATAAACCAGATTTATAAATATGGGTTTAGAATGGGCTGCAGCCCACCCACAACCATCACACATTGTAGCATGTGGTCAAGTGTAACATCCTCTTTAATCTCCACAGACATATAAAGGGGGGTGACATTATTTTTCTGCTTCAGTCCCAATCTGAAATTCCACAGAAATTTATGGTTTCTGGCTTGAGTGCATCCTTGGCTTTAAAGGAAATGCAGCTAGAATCCTTGTAGCAGTGAAATGATATATTCTTTCTTTCCCCCAGAGCATAATCTCTTCCCCAACAAATCCTCAGCACCTAGTTTCCCTTAAAATTTAAATTTGCAGTAAAAATCTGCTTTAAGGTTTCAGCTTAAACACCAGCTATAACTCTTTGCTGTATCAACACAGAAATACATCTTTTATCTCCTGTACACACCTGTGATTAACGAAATCCAGTATCAGTAAGGCAGGTACACACCCCAAGGCATGACTAGAAGAAATTGTGTGCATTGTTTGGAATATTTTCTTCTGCTACTGTTATGGGATGTTCCAGAGAAGAAAATGAGTAAACCACCCTGTCTTTCCCAGTCACTTCCACTCAGAACAGCCACAATTCATCAGCATGTAGACGGCACCAGGTTCTCAGCTGGAAAAGGACAGTGCCAGTGGAAAAATGGGAAAGCACTAAATTAAGACAATGAAAGAAGGACTTAGCAGAAGAGCTGTAGAAACAAGCCACAGTGGGTGAGGGAAGAAATTCTCATCCATTGCCAATCAACCCACTGTTCAATCCACAGGTAAATAATGTAGGAGTAGCACAGACTGCTTTCAGATATAGACTGAACCTTTCCTATAGACAGTGGAATTTTAATACCTCAAATAATATAAATCATTATGAAAACATGCAAAATAGTTATTGAAATGACCAAGTGCCAAAAAAGATAATTGTTTATTACCAGTATCATAAATGAAATTCTGCTCCCTTGCACACTTACACTGTAATGTCGGATAAAGAAAACTGATTCCAGTTTTTGTTGCTGTGTGACTGGTATATTAGCATTAATTAGCTACTATTATGCAATGTCAAACAGGGCAGTATATTTTCATATACACACTGTTGCTATATAGTATTTGCAGACCTCGTTGAGTACAATAGTATGATATCTCCATAACTATCTACAAATGCAAAAGTAAACATGAATAGATGGGAAAACTCTGAGGTATTTTGTAAGGTATACTTTAGACTCTTTCAGTTCTACATGTTCCTTCCAAAAGATGTGTGAATTTATGAAATTTTTAAATGGGTGTCATTTACAAGCTGAGGAGCTAGAAAAAGTCACAAGAACACTCCAGTTATAAGAAGTGGCCTACTTTACTCTTTTCAATTTCTTTTTTATTTATTTCTTTTTTTCTTTTTTTTTTTTTTTTCTTTACAGATGTGAGCTTGTTTTTCTGCTTGCTGTCTCCTTTCTATGCTCTCTCAGAGCATGAATTAACCACTTAAAGAATCAGCTATTATAAAAGATAGGGACTGGAATGAATACAAGTCTATTAACTTAGATCAGTCATTTGAACTTGTTGATATCTCTTTGTCAGCCTTCTGCTCTTTTATGCTGGATGTCCATAAGGATAATGTGAGAAACAAGACCAGTGAAACCTCAGTCTGAGCTGCAAAACAATTCTGTAAGAAATGTATTCAATTTTCCAAGAAAATGCGTTAGCTTAGTCTACTTTCAGTTTCATGACTCAAACCAGCTACAGCTGACCACTAAAGGCGGGGAGGCAAAAGGAACAGATGCCATTTTGTCAGGTGTTTGTTACTTAACTCTTGTTATGTAGAAAATATGTATTTTAGGAGAAAAAGACCTGTTATTTACTTCTTTCACTGTTCCATGTGTGTCAAGAAAAAGTAACATAGGAGAAAAGTTGCCCATCTTTAAATTATTTTACATATAAAAATGCTAATTTTCTTGCTAATATGTTTTAATCCAAGTTGCTAAAATATTTATATATATGTCTCTCATGCAAGTAGTAATTTCACTAAAAAAAAAAAAAATCTTGTCTGTTTTCACTTCATATACTTCATTCAGAAATCTAAAATTATTTTCCTGCTATTATTTAATTCTCATGGCATCTATACAACTGCTACTTCAAGGATCCATTTTTAGAAGAACTTTAAAGTACAGAGATTCAGACCCAAACTTTCAAAAGGTGCACAGTGAATCAATACCAAAGACAATATAAAATCCATTCTGTCTCCTGTTTTAACTAAACAATTAATGAGAAATAAAATTTCAGCCACTAAAAGATATTTTTGGAAGGGCATCACACTGTTAACCAGTCAGAAGTGGTGAAAATAAACAAGTTAGATAGCTTTGAGTATATCATTATATGTTAAAAAGAAGAAAATTAATGTATCTCATTAAATAGGAGATGATTATATGCAACTTGTAACATACATTCAGCAGTGGTGCTTGTGTTTGTTATGGATGGGTAACAGCAGGATGATTATAGATACATTCTGATGCTCAGATAAAATTCCTCTTTTAGCAACAAGATTATGAAGGTTGATTATGAACAATGTGAATATATAGATGTCTGGCAAAAGTCATAAAAGGATAAAATTCAGAGTGGTAGCAAATGATTAGGGCTTTTTATTTGCTTCTGTGTTACAATATGTATTGCAGATTAGAAAAAAAAGTTTGGAAATACTATTAGTAAATAGCATTCATAGCAACAATAAAAAAGCAAGATTTTTATCAATAGCTGCTGGCAACTGAGTGATAATCAATGTCACTGTTTGCTCAATGTGTTAGAAATCTGTCAATTTCCAATAAAATCATTTAGCCCCTTGCTTTCAGGCCTCCACCTACCTCATTGTATTTTATAGCACATTCCTATAATTGTCCTGTGGAAAGTCAAAGCTTAATATTGCATGGATGACAACATATTGATCCTAGAGCAGTTTAAATCTATTGATGAACAATTGTGGTGAATAAGAAAATATGTACAAATCTAACTTTTAACCCTTCTAATCTATATATGAGGAATGTAGACTGCAAACAGGAAAAACAAAACAAAACACTTTTTTTTTTTTTTTTTTTTTTGGCGTCTGCAAAACTAATGGGAGTTTTGAATCTTCCCTGTATACTGTTTTGTATCCCTCCTCTATATCCTATTGCTTTCCAACAGAATTCGTTATACCATGCCACACACACTACAGCTTTTGCAAAGAAGCTCAGCTGTGGTGAATACGTTTCAAAGAAAGCAATGTGGTTTTATACAAGACTATAGTTGCCTTTACTTCTGCTTGAAAATGCTTTTATGTCACCTGTGTTCCTGAGAAGTCGAAGATCGTTCTCGAAGGGCGGAGAGCAATCACCTGCCCACACGAACACCTCTTAACGACAGTCGTTAGCTAGGCGATAATGGTCTCCACCAGGCACGGTGGGCTCTCCAGGAGGTCGGTACACACCCAGACCGACTGCCCGTTAAAGAATGCAGCGGTTCAGGTCACCGGATGCAGGGAGTGTCAGAGCCTGCTGCTGCCATCGGCGGGAGGCAGAGACGCTGCGTGCGTGAGGTGCGAGCAGGTGGATCACAGAATCACAGAATTTCTAGGTTGGAAGAGACCTCAAGATCATCG
>NC_048893.1:148138159-148158825 GCF_011077185.1 Oxyura jamaicensis | reverse complement strand
CGATGATCTTGAGGTCTCTTCCAACCTAGAAATTCTGTGATTCTGTGTTTCTGTGATTAAAAATGCATTATCTATTTACTTTAATGGCTAATTGCAAAGACAAACTGAGCTAGAAAACATGTATCACTACATGTGTATAGAAAGAACTGGAGGATAAGGATCAGGGTCAAAACAACAGCCTACTCGATAGAGTAAGTCTATCTGTAACCCACCTTCAACTGGCAGAAGAAATGTAATAAATACACTAATGAAGGTTTTCCCTACTACGTCATCTGTAAGAAGCAGGAGCAAACTCCTGAATGCAAAGAGAAGACTGGTTTTAGGTCTTACAAACAGCATGCTGATATATAAAGCATGTACATGAAAATATCAGGTATGTTGATTTCCAAGTCCATTGGAAATGCAATTCTTTACCTGTACAAGATATTGGGAATGAAAAAAAAAAAAAAAAATCAATTGTATACATTTGTATTTAAAAATTTCTTCTGTATGTAGCTGTAATACATTGAATATTGTAGTAGTCTTTAACTCAGAGGTTTAGATACATAAACTCCACTCATGTCTGCTTTTCCATGGGGACTTGAACAGCTGGTAAGACTGAATGAGTGTCACGGCTGATCTCATCTGTGCTACTTTGCAGCAGCCCCAGAGGGATGACTGGACCACCACATCTCTATCCATAACCTCTGCTGTATTGACATGTCCCTCGTGACAAGGTGCAAGCCTGCAAAAGTGGCTGTTTCCACAGTGGAATAAAGGCTGAACATGCTTGCTGTGCCCATAATATCCAAGTGCTAAGGCAAGGACAGAACACAGCTACATTTTAAAATGTACAAAACCAATGTTTTTTGGAGGAAGAAATAAGAGAAAGGGAACATTGACTGCAATAAATGGAAGATTTTACAAATTATTTTTGGTGTTATGTTGCCTTGCTTTCTTTCTTTTTTTTTTGGAACAGAGAAGCTGTGGATACCCCATCCCTGGAGGTGTTCAAGGCCAGGTTGGATGGGGCCCTGGGCAATTTGATATAGTGGGAGGTGTCCCTGACAGTTGCAGGAAGGTTGGAACCAGGTGATATTTAAGGTCCTTTCCAACCCAAGCCATTCTATGATTCTTTATTATTATTATTATTAAGAGAAATTTAGCTCTTTGATTAGCTCTTTGACTTTGAGCCTACCACCAGTGGTGTTTCCTCAGGATTTTGTCCATGCCACTTCCATTCTTTTACAAGAAGTTTTTATATCTACTGAAAAAGAACACTACACTCAGATACTGTTACCTATTATTCTGCTCAAATACCTGATTTCTAAAATGGATTTAACATAGAGATGTGGGAAAATAACAGTAAGAAGAGTTTACTCATAGAGAGTTGAAGCTGCTGTATTTCAGGCATGGAAACTAAGATGGTAATGTAGCATATATTTGGCATTTAAGAACTGTATGTCTTCAGCTTTTATTACATCACCTTGCAGGCTTGATAAATCTCAGGGTGCATAACCGGCAGTTTGGCTGCTGCTAAGAAGCTGAGAAGTTCTGCACAAGTGTACTTAGAGAAAGAAGCAGCCCTTGCCCCTCCCC
Source organism: Oxyura jamaicensis (assembly GCF_011077185.1). NCBI lineage: Eukaryota > Metazoa > Chordata > Aves > Anseriformes > Anatidae > Oxyura > Oxyura jamaicensis. The sequence goes on along the minus strand of NC_048893.1, from coordinate 148,157,247 downwards.
ACCCCGCACACCAAGTTTTATGCTGATGGGATGCTGTGCTGCATGCTGGCTGCACATATGCGTGCAAGTGGGGCAGCTCTGCTGCTTTTTGAAATATTGTTCATAGAGACCTATACACTTATATATCCTGCAACCCATTCAGGTTTGTTTCTAGAGCTTCTTGTAAATTTTGTGACACAGACTGGCATTTTTCTTATCAAAAACAGTATCTGGGACCAGCTGGACAGTAGGTAATGTAAATTTCCCTGCTTTGCCCAATATATATATATATATATATAAATGTTTTTTCCCCAAGCTGTGGGCCTCCAGACCCATGAAGGGGACATAGCAAGATCTGGGAAGAGAAAGAATGTGTTTAGAGGGCAGTTAAGCCACCATAGATGTTTTGCAGCCCATGATTGTAAGAACAGGCAGGATTCTGAATAGACCACTTATTTGAAACTTCCAAGCAAGCAGTATATTTACTCACGATGCACCCAGAGGAGCACCACCCAGCCCCCACCGCAACGGATCAATTCATGTCAGTGAAGCTATTTTAGAAACTGAAATTAAGTAAAAGGATTCTTACTTACAAAGAAAAGGGGGATAAAACATTCTACTTTATTTTTCTAACCTATCACTATACCCAGAATGTTATTACAGGTGTTCTGTTATTTGTTCCTACCAATAATAACAGAGAGGTGCAGTATTTGAGAAGAAAAATAATATAAGAAAAGATCCCTTCTCTACCCACACAGTGTCTGTCTCCTGCCTGACACTTCTGAGGCTCATGACTTGTGCACCACCCACAGCCAGCATACCTTTTTTTCCTAAGAATCCTCTGGTGTCTCAGCACATATATCTGCTAAACAAGCCTGACTCGAACCTAATTTACATTGGATTACAAGGCAGAGAAAAAATTTTGAATTACTACATTGATTAGAAAAATGATATAAAACACTTTGTGTCCTCACTGTGGGATAAAAATTAACATTTTAATTACTCATCTCTGCATGCCTAATAAAAGTATATTTGCTTCTTAAATTGAAGGTGAGTTGTTCTCTTTAGTTAAGCTCTAATTTTTTCATTGATTAAGGAAACTACACCGCTACTTCTGGCCAGAGACTCCACCAAATACCAACCAGTAAATACATGACATGGCTCTCTGGGTGTACAACTAAATGCCAGTGATCACATAAAAGAGACTGCCTTTATTCAAGGTGAGCACGGCTTCATCAGCATTCATCACCCCTTGGGGGAAACTGGTGAGGCAAGATAAAGCGAACAAGGGCAACAAGATAAAGCAAGGGAAGGGGGAAGGGGGAAGGGGAAAAAGGGAAGGGGGAAGAGGGAAGTGACAGTGAAAGTATATGCCTTGCTTGATTCATTTACACTAGTTTCCCTGGACATTTTAAGAGACTTCCAAGCAAGGACTTTGAAGGCCCCTAAGTCAGGTAAGGCCCTGAGCATAACAAGCAAAACACAGTGTGGGGTTGTTACCAGACTGCCAATAGATCATTTCTCTAGGACCAGCCTGGCTCCTGTGAGGGATGAGCTGCCCAGTTCAGGAAGTACATGGGCTGTGGCTGGCCATGATGACAAGGGGGATGTGTCTTCTTTCCCTGGTACCCTCTGGGGGTGCCTGTCCAGACCCCAGATTTTGGGGTCTGTTTGGAAGTTGCCATAGTGTAAAACAGCAGTAAAACTTGACTTAAGCTTCCTAGATAAGTAGGCAAGGTCTGATGGAAGCTAAACATTATGTATTTCTTCTCCCTTGTGACCAGCTATAGGACTCAAGGGAACGGCATGAAGATGCAAGAGGGGAGGTTCAGGCTGGGTTGAAGGAAAAGATTCTTCATTGAGAGTGTGGTTGGGCCCAAGCCCAACTGGAAAAGCTCCCCAGGGAAGTGGTCACAGCACTGAGCCGGATTGAGTGTAAGAAGCATTTGCACAACTCTCTCAGACACATGGTCTGATTTTTGGGTGGTCCTGTGTGGAGCCAGGGGTTGGACTCAGTGGCACTTGTGGGTTCCTTCCAACTCAGGATATTCTATGATTCTATGATTTATTTTTGTATTATTTTAAAGGAGCCCATAAACTGGGTCAGTGGGTGAAGGACACTGTTCTTGGCTGGGTCACAGCTTGGTTTAGGAACGTGATGATAAAATTTCTCTCCCTTCACTGAAGCTCAGTGGATACACAGGCTTTCATTATCTAAACCATTTCTTTATTATGCTTTTATTAGATTTCTAAAATCATGTCCTTGAGCAATTGTGGTTTAACATCTTTCTAATACCCATAGAGTATTTTTTGCTCATATGTCACTCCTTGTTTATAGCTCAAGGTAAAGACCTTCTGTAGGTATCAACACAGTTAAAAGTAAATAAATTGTTACTTATATTTAATAAAGCTTATTTTTCTTTACTGATAATTCACTGCTTCAAAAGGACAACAGAACTAGTAAATTACAAAGCAGGAGGAATTCTTCTTTAATTATATTCTGTTTTACATGCTTTTAAATGAAATTATAAATAACATGCAAAAACTACAATATTAGCATAATCTTCTCTATTCTAATGTCATGAACATTTTTCTGACTTGCTTAAATCGTTACACGGAGACAGTCCTCAGGGCCAATGAGCAGAATAGTAAAATAGAGCATATTTCAAAGCTGAGTGAAAGTATCTTTGCATAATTTATAATCATCAATGTTTTATTTGTCTAAATATAATATTTATGACTCTCATTTATGAAATTACTTAATGAAACATAAAACGTTATGAGCTATAATTTATTTTATTAATATGAAAATCAGGAACATTCAATTACTAGTATGGATAATCTCATCTAAATTGAATTGCTATTGCTGGGCACTCTCTAATTTTCTCTAAGGCAAAGAAGCTGCAGACACATTACTTACAGAATAACTCTTCTTTGTGAAGAATAGAGAGCCCTTGCAACACCAGGAGAATGCTTGTTATATTTATTTTGCATGGAATAAAACAGCATTCTTAAAACTCTCCACAGCCCTTAACAAAGCCCCAACCTGTAAACACTTATGAATATTAATAACCTTAATTAGTGTACCTGACACTAGGGGGACACTCATACACGGAAACTAAAACATATACATAACTGTAATTAATAACTTAATTATTTGAAGATAGATAAAGTATTCCAGGTATTTATCAGTGCAGGTTCCTGTAAGCAGATATGGAGGTGACCTCAACTGTTTCTGCCATTGATAAAATCACAATTGAAAAGTGTCAAAACACATAGATTTATAACCTAGAGATTTGAAACGTAATATAAATTAAAATGTCTAGATTGGGATACATTTCTTTCCCTTGCATAATAGAAAGGAAACTCCTATGTTTTCATAGCTGAGATGCTTATTCCAAAGTGGCAAATGCATTCATAATCTTTATGAGTAAGTTAGCTGTATATGATATTAGTGACAGTGAATGGAATGAGGTCAGCTGTACTGTTAAAAAAATAAATAAAGGGATTACAGCTACACTAAAACCAGAAATATACAAAAGCACCTTGAATTGTTGAATATCAGCACTTTGAATATCTGTCCATTAATTTTGCATTTTACTCTGGTTTTGTATTTTCCTTATATTACAAGTTGATTTTTTTTTTTTTTTCTTGGCAAAAGTCAGATACCCATATTTTCAACAGCAAAAAAAACTTAAATGTGATTTATTATAGATACACACTATCATCTGATGCAGTAAGTCAATATGTTCCAATGTCTGCTCTGACAAAGTACAGACCACTTCTTTCTTGCTATAAGTTATGTATCTCTTCAGACACAATCCCTTGCTAAACACTCCTTTCTGCCTTTCACTTCTCTAAATATTGCTAATACACAAGTTCAGCATCACTGCCCTGCCCTTCTGTGCTCATCTGAAATCTGAATCAGATAAGGTTCTTTCTCCAGTGGATACTGGATTTGCTTTGCTTCTAGTGCATCTTCCTTAAAAACCAACTGAGAGATATTTTGAATTGGGACACAGTTTACTATGACACAAATCCAAATATATGAGATAATCCAGGAGACCAGAACTACAGTACACCAGGCAGTAACTAAAAGGAGTCATTAATTCTAAGTTCCACTTCATGAAACTGATTTTCAAGCACTTGTTAAAAGATACATCAAACTCTTAAAGTGGAATAGGTAGTAACTAAACCAATTAACCCACAAAACTCTATTCTATTGTAGCATTAAGTGTTTCAGATCCCTTGAGCTACTCTCTCCTTCTGTTTTGAATGCCTCAGCAGTTAAATATACCAGTGAGTAATATTAAAAGGCAGTCAAAGATAACATATTAATCAGAGACTTCCTACTACTTCTAGCTCAAAACATGGCACTCAACTGTAAAATGTAAATTTCAGTTTCACTGAATAAACTGCATTCAAATGCGAGCATCCAGACCCAAAAATGTGATGACCTCTGCCTCTAGATGATCATGGAATATTATTAAAATTCCAATTATAAATAATTGACATTTTTATATCTGCCCTTTGTTTTTTGACCTCCTTATTAACTTATACAGGTTTCATTTATCTCTCTAAAATTATGTGGAGAAAAAAAAAATCTAATCTTTTTTGCAATCATGAGGTTAGGACACTTGGGTCTGAAACAAAAACAGAAACATTGTAACCATGCATTTACTTGCAGATTCACAGATCTTTTACTTTCCCCAAACCCACATATGTAGTTTAATTCCTAAAGCAGGTTGAGTAAACAATTGAACAATCCCACACCATTCTTCACAAGAGAAGAACTGGTGTCGATCTCTTGGCAAAGCAGAGTTTTATTAGCCAGCCTGAAATACAGCTACTCAGTGCAGGTAAATATCAGGGACCCAACAAGAAGTGAACTTCTGTCATTGCAAATCTTTTTTAACAGAAAAAGATTAGTGCAATCAGCACCAAGAATGAACGCAACTGAGCACAATAAATCCTAATACTCCTAATAATAATCCTAATCTCCCTATAAGAGAAATTGGTGTGAGATCAAGATTTAAATCCTATGCAGGTAAATTTCCTGTTCTGTATACTTGCAAAGAAAAGTTGTAAACAATCCCCTACCTCCCCCCTTTCAGTATTTTTCAGAGGGGTTATGAGAAAAGCCTTGGGAGAGATGAGTTGAATTATTTTATTGCCATATATTGCTAAGAGCTGCCTGGTTGGAAGAGTTTAGCAGCAGAAGGGGCTGAAAGGAGCAGGAAGAAGAACAATGAAGGTACAGCATCTCCTGATCAACCCTTCAAGATTACAGAAGCTATGAGAATGAGTGAAATAACAAGTTCTCCTCTTGTTTTGAGAGGAGGAAAACCCACCTATGATTTCTAGATGTGGAGGCAGAGCAGGGTGGCCTCACTGCTTATAACAGGCCATTGATTGTGCATTGGGCCAGTGGCATGGGACATGGGACTTGCCTGGCTCTGGCCTGCCTGAAGCTTTGCTAGAGCTTGTTCAGCTGCAGCAGCAGTTATCATAGACTCCCAGAATAACTCAGGTTCAAAAAGACCTTTTCTGTGGAGAAGTACCTGGGGGTGCTGGTGGATGACAGGTTGACCGTGAGCCAGCAGTGTGCCCTGGTGGCCAAGAAGGCCAATGGGATCCTGGCATGCATTAAAAGGAGTGTGGCCAGCAGGACAAGGGAGGTAATCCTCCCCTCATACTCTGCCCTGGTCAGGCCTCACCTGAAGTTCTGTGTCCAGTTATAGGCTCCCTGGTAAAAAAAAAAAAAAAAAAAAAAAGACAGGTATCTCCTGGAAAGACTCTAGTAGAGGGCCACAAAGATGATGTGGGGCCTGGAACATCTCCCCTATGAGGAAAGACTAAGAGATCTGGGTCGGTTCAGCCTTGAAAAAAGAAGACTGAGAGTGGATCTTATTAATGTTTATAAATATCTTAAGCGTGGGAGATGGAGGGATTTGGCCAACCTCTTTTCAGAGGATTGTGGGGATGGGACAAGGGGCAATGACCACAAAATGGATCACAGAAAGTTCAGCACCAACATGCGAAAGAACTTCTTCATGGTAAAGGTGACGGAGTAGTGGAACAGGCTGTCCAGGAAGATTGTGGAGTCTCCTTCTCTGGAGATATTCAAAGCCTGTCTGGACGCCTACCTGGGCAACCTTCTATAGGGAACCTGCTTTGGCTGGGGGTTTGAACCCAATGATCTCTCGAGGTCTCTTCCAACCCATAAAATTCTGTGACTCTGTGAGACATCAGAAGGTCCAACTCCCCTGCTCCAGGCAGTTGATGAGATGAGGCTGCTCAGGGCTGTATTCTGTTTACTTTCTACATTGTTGGAGAGCAATTACTGGAGAATATCAACTCTCTTATAATTGAAAGAAAAAAAATTAGTCTTCACAGCTCCTAAAAGACTCCAACCAGGTGGACACTCTTGCTCAGAAGACAACAGAAAATTAAATTAAACTTTATGTTTACTATTTGTTTTCAGATCTTGTATTTTTTGAATCAGTGATTTCTGATGACTTCTGATGATTTCTGAGGGAGAAACACTGCACAAGCATACCTGTGACTAACTGGTTATCCATTCTAAGTCATTTCCAACTCATATTTAAATCAGCTTTCAGCAGATGATAAGTAGCGTACCACCAACCCAAACTATTTGAATTCTAAGTGTTCATTTTAAAACATGTGAAATGTCCCCCAAGTTAATTAATAAATATCCCCTTTTAATTGATTTACCAAGAACCAAAGAAAAGCTAGAAAGACATTCATGCAGGTTCTAACAATGGTTAAGATCCAGTATTTTACATATATATATATATATATATATAAAGTAATAATGCTCAGTGAAACCAGCCTCAAATGATACTGAAGTTAATCAAGAAATTGCAGATTATTTATTTTTGTGGCAATCCATATGCTCTACATTTCTGTAGTCATGGCTTCAGTCTACTTATGAGGTAAATCAGAAGACTAATTCTCAGCCAACACGAGACTTACACTCATTAAACAACTTATACTCATGTTGTTTTCTGGATTCATTTTATAGCATCAGAAATAAATTGTTGTTTGAAAAATATTTTATTAGTGGAAAGAATAGTAAATAATTCATTTTTTTCCCGTACATTGCTCTTAGTTTGGATTTGCAATAAACTTTTGCAGTATATCAGCCTTAAGACTCCTACTCACCATATTGTTAATACCCTTTATAGTACCATAAGAAATAGAGACAAAATTAATCTACTGTTCCACTTCTAATCACTTACCACATTTAAAACAACATATGGCTGAGGCTGAATACATTTGAGAATTCTGTTTAGCAAAATTTAATAACAGCTTAAATTAATCTTTCCTTTAAATTTTATCAAGATTACACTTAAATATATTAGTAGTATTCTGAGGCGTTTCAGTCAGAAATAGGTAACAGCAAGGCAAAGTTTAGTGTTGTGCACTATTAGCTGCCTCACAAAAGTGAGCAAACATTGCTATTCTCCCTTTTTTTTTTCTGCTGAAACACAAGCACAGGCAGATCCCAAGATTAACAACCCAGTGACAAGTAAGAACAAAGGCATATTTACATTTTCCAAAATACCCACTCAGAAAAACTCTCTGCCTGCCTAACTCTCCATGTTTACTTTTCTTGATTTACTCTTTTATCAGTATCACCCTTGCTTTGTTTAATTGCCTGTACCACTTCCCAGTTGTTGATCAAATTCTCTAGTGTCACTTTTAGTGTCGTGCAGTCCTACACTTTGCTTCCTCCAGGTCTACGGGGGGCCCTGATTTCACCAGCTCCATGCACATCCTTCACAGCACTTTTTATTGGGGTTGAGAATTAGTGTTTGCAAACCTTCTTCTAGTCAGCACTAGCTGTTTTGCTATGTACTATAATTGATCTCAGTACATAAATAAATTCTTATTATTAAATAGCAATTCTTCATCCATAGCAATATTCAAGAAGAAAATGGATGGGAAAATGCAGACTTCTTGCCTAACCATCACTTTGTTTAGAGAGCAATAAATAAATGGAAACAATATGACAGAAAGGTGTGGGAGCCTTTCTGACATCTCTTCCACAACCAAAAAACTAAGTGTTTACTGTGATAATTTTTGAGCCTGGGATATGAAACCTTTCAAGGATTTTGCAGCATATTTGCAGCATTTCCAGTATATAGAGAAATAAGCCCTGTAATAACTTACATTCAGAGGCCAGGAGTGTTGCCAATCTTTATTATAATTTTTCAGAGCAGAAAAAAAGACTGTTTCTGAGAAAATCACCCCACAACACTTGAGAGCAGATTTAGCTACAAAAAAAAAAAAAAAAAAAAAAAAAAAAAAAAAAAAAAGCAGGGACAAAGTGGTAAAGTTTTTTCTGAAAGTGTGGGAGGAAGCAAATGAGCATCTTTTTGTGGAGTACATAAGGAGAAAATTCTCAGGTCAGAAGCAAACTGGAGTGCAGATGAACAATTTACAGTTAAGGAAATAAAAGAACAGCAGGCTATTGTAAAAACTGAGCCAGCGTTAGCCAAATCAGCAGCACATTGAGGTTTCTGTCCTGCAAATTTCTGAGCAACCCTGCCCTAACCTATAATGAATGTAAGTGGATAATACACTGCTAACTCCATGAAGACATAAAATTGTTTTCTCTATGGGGCTTTTGGACAGTTTCAAAGCATGTTCTTCAAGAATAACAATCCCGTGTCTCATTCACAGCTCTAAAAATCATTCAGATCTCACTCTCAACAGATGAGGGTAAATAACTGAAGTGAAGATTATTGCTTAGACCCTAAGAGTTGCAAATGAACTGCTGCTCTACCCAGCAGGTTTCCTGTTAGTTTTAATCAAACAATTTCCCAAATCCAAAAAGTGCACTTTGGAAGGGATCAGCATCCTCTGTCTAAAACCTTCATCATGATGCAAATGAGTCTGGCCTTCATATGAAACAGTTCGCCAAATGATGTGTGCTGAACAACACTTTTGCAGAACTCCTGGAGCAAAACATTGCACACTGACACATTTTATGAGCTGCCCTATATTCTCAAGAACAATGACAAAATAAAAACATGTCATTGTTTTGACTTTTTCCTGTGCTAGTCCATGCTGTTTGGCTAACTAGTGTGAAACTGAATAGCTGATGGCATTTTTTCTTTTTGTGAAAATAAAAAAATAAAAAAAAATCACAAACCACACAAACAAACCAACAACACAACAAATCTGGGGGTTCAAAGGACTGTGGAATTGCTTCAAGATGCTTTCTGATGAGTCATTATCCAGCTGTCTAAAGCTATTGGTAGCAAGGACATCAAAAACATATTACAACTGCACAGCTTTAGTCCTTGTTCCAAATGTCTTTTTTTTTTTTTTTTTTTTTTTTTCCTACCTCGACGTACTGTTAAATACAACCTTTGTAGGATATTTATTTACTTAGTATTCTGCTAATATTACAGTAGTAGACAGCTGTTGGGTGGCCTCAAATGGTGCTATTCAACAGCAGTAGCTGGAAATGTCATGTTTCCTCTGACTACTGCTTCAGCCACATTTTCATCCTTATCATTTTTTTCCACATATGCCTGGAGGAACAGTCTCATTGCAGCTTGTGACCTACATTAGGGCAGGCTGGCTGTCGCAGCTGCAGGGAGCACCTTTTTGTGCTGTGGCTACCTCCCTCCTGCGGTGCTCCAGCTCTGACTGCTGCTTCTCATGCAAAGTCTCTCACACCCCCTCCAGTATTGCATGAAATAATCTGAGACTTTTAAAAAATATATTCTGAGGAATTATCAACAAATGAATTATGTTATCCTAGTTACCTTTGAAAAATGCTCCCCTCGTGCCAGACAGACAAAAAGCAATCAAGGATGCATACACTAATGTGCACATGCCTCTTCTAAAAATAAGCACATGCCTCTTCAGAGTTTAACAACCATTATGTTTTCCACACTTGTGGAACGTGACATATATTCCACCCTAGCAGTAGCACTGGGTGCATAGGATCCAGTAGATATAAAGATATAAAGCATATCTTTAGCTATCAAGTCTTCTTAGATAGCCTGTTGAAAGATGATACCTTCACAAAATGACCCATAGCATCCTGTAATGTTGAAAATAAGTAGGTTTAATTGTTCCCTTGGGGGCTTGGTTCTCTTGTACTGGTAATGGAGAATGCCTACAAGACTGATTCCATATAAATTGTTGAAGTCAGGAAAAGAAAATCCACAGCCATAGGGTGAAGAATGAGTAATGGGTAGTAAGTATATGACTGCAAGTGTGTCCTTGATTAATTCAAAGCAGTGTTTCACTTCTCTTATTTTGTGTTTGGTGTTATAGAGATTTATACTGTCGGCACCCCATCAGTACCTAACAGAAATAGCATCTCTATAAAATAAATGCTGGATGAACACCTGAACACAATCAGCATCAGGGAACCTTGGGGTTTGAAGATTTCCTGATGTTTAGTATCCAGCTTCACCAAATGCTTATTGCAAGGGTTAAAAAACAAGAACAAGAACAACAACAAATGTATTTCATGCCTGTTTTTTAAAGAAAAAAAAAAAAAAGAACAAAAACAAATAAACTAACAAAACCCCACAAGGGTGATTAGAAACTAGTTCTGCCCTGATGTCTCAGAAGCTGTGCCAGAATTTGCAACCTGCTCTCCCGTTTAATTACATGGACTGGGAGAACAGGAAGGGTGATATAAAGGTCTTCAGAGTGCTCTTCATTGAATAAAATAAAATAAATTTAAAATACATTTTTATTTAGAAATAAAAATTAGCTAAAAAACTGTAAATGGAAAACCCTACACATTGTTCCTACTTGCCTGAGCAGACTGAGGAAAGTATCTCAGGAAGAATGTATTTTTAAGAGAGAATTACTTGGTTTTGAGGAATCTTCAGCAATATGTACTTTAATACTAAAATATTATTCTTCTATCATAACTATCAAAGACATTTTTCAGGGTAGTAGGCCTTACTGAAATGGCATGCATCTGAGAACATTTCCTATATACTGGAATAATAAATTAATGATCAAAAAAGTATATTTAACTAAACATTATTGACTTCTGCTACAAATTGTGTTTATACAGAGGAACCACAGGGTCCATGAACAGGACCTCAGACCTCATAGATACTGCCTTGGCTGCCTCAGTTATCAGATCAGGGCTAATATCCAGTTTGTCAAAGAGAAGGGAAAACAAAAAAAAAAAACAAAAACAAACAAACAAACAAACAACAACAAAAAAAAACACCAACAAACAGCAGTGGTTTGCTTTGTAAAAAGTGAAGTTTCATATTGCTAAGGCAATCTATCTACATTTTTATCTATCTACATTTTTATCTATCTACATTTTTATACCACTTCTATCACCATAGTAACTGCAGCCTGAAAGGTGTTTCCAAGACACTAAGAGCAATTAACTTTCCAGGAGACATAAAGCTGTATATTTTTTTGTTGTTGTTTGTTTTTTCTTCCCCCCCCGAGGTAAGTTAGATGGAAAGAGAACCTGTGAGCAGACCCAAGGCAAACAAAGAGGGCTGAGCAACAGCCTGGGTACTGCTGTGTGTAGCGGGAAAAGCAGAGGGCATCACCACCTAGCAGGAAACTGGGTGGCACACAGGTCAGAGTGACCCAAGATAACAGGTCTTTTCTCATGCTCGCAACCTACAGCATGCAGCCATCTAAAGAAACCGTTAGTCTACATAACCAAGTTGGGTGGGAGTTTTGGTTTGTCTGAGAGTAGAAAAGCTTTAAAGAGGGATCTGGATAGGCTAGACTGATGGCTGAAGCCAACAGTATGAGGTTCAACAAGGCTAAGTGCCAGCTCCTGCACTTGGAGCTCAACAACCCCACACAATGTTACAGGCTGCAGGAAGAGTGGATAGAAAGCTGCCTGGTGTAAAGGGAACTGGAGCTATTGTTCAATAGCCATCTGAATATTGTCCCCTGTACTCAGCTCTGGTGAGGCTGCACCTTGAGTACTGTGTTTATTTATGGGCCCCTCACTACAAGAAAGACATCGAGGCCCTGGAACATGTCCAGAGAAGGGCTATGAAGCTGGTGAAGGGCCTGGAACACAAGTCCTGTGAGGAGCGGCTGAAGGAACAGGCATGTTTAGTCTGGAGAAGAGGATGTCCAGGGGAGACCTTATTGCTCTCTACAACTACCTGAAAGGAAGTTGTAGCAGGATGGGGGGTCAGTCTCTTCTCCCAAGCAGCAAGTGATAGGACAAGAGGAAATGGCCTTAAGTTGTGCCAGAGGAGCTTTAGGTTAGATATTAGGAAAAATTTATTCACTGAAAGGGTCATGAGGAATTAGAACAGGATACCCTGGGAAGTAGTTTCACCATCTGCAGAAGTGTTCAAAAGACGTGTAGATGTAGTGCTTAGGTACATGGTCTAGAGATAGACTTGGCAGTGCTAGGTTAATGGTTAGACTTGATCTTAGAAGTCTTTTCCAACCTAAATGGTTCTATGATTCTATAATCAAAAAATTTCTTCACAACTATATGACATCACTAATGCTTTTGCAAACAAGCAGCAAACAGGGCCTGATATTAGTATTTCTGCTCTGAGAACTGAAGACCACTCTGAAGTGTCACCAGCTTTAATTATAACAGCCAGGAGCCTCCCTACAAAAAATCTTACTATAGGAACAAAACATCCTATTAGTCATCACCCCACAGTGTACTGTACTTCAGAAATCAACACACATAAATAACTGTTTAAGATGCTATGATTTCATCAGAACAGAGTTTCTTTCAGGACAGATAGTGTATCTTTTGGCTGGCAGAGTAAATAACACAATTATAACTAATTAGTCTTAGTAAGTATATTTTAAAGTATACGTGGTCTTTTAGAGAGAGATTTAGAAGCAAATCCAAATATCTCACAAAAAATCAAGTGGCAACAAAGCTCCTCCTCATCATCACCCTTCCTCTAATGATGTTCTCCATACCACATCTTTTCTTATGTAGTTTATTTTAAAAATATATGTTCCTCATCTCTACCTTGCTCCCGATTCATGATAGCCTATCTTGGTTCACAGCTGTCCAACTCTGAAAACAGAGCTACCAGAGAAAATTCAGGCTGAACATTGCACTTGTTAAGTGTATGTTTCCTTTGACAAAGTATGAGAGAAATAGTAACACCCATAAATTCAGATCGCGCAATATTCTGAAAGAATGGTAGCTCCAAAGGCCGTGGCATTGACCAATCCTGGTAACATTGGAGCTTGCTTTAACAGTAGGAACTGCTGATCTTTCCTCAAACATCCCTTCATCTGTGTTAATCCAACTGTGTTTTTTCTGCAAGAATTATTTCACTTGATATTTCATCATCATATGATGAAAAAGCCAATCACCTTATTTCATTACTTTCATTATTAGCAACTCCCCTTGCCTTCCTGTCTTACAGTTTTCAGAGCCAATCACTTGAGGAACTTCTGATTGCCACTGTTTCCTCTTCACAAACCCTGAGAATCCTAAATTGATCACCGTGCTTTGCTAGTATTAGTCCCTTAGTTGATTTTTATTTATCCTTTTAATCTCTTCAGGTAGTCAAGTATTACCACATACTTACTACTTTACCACAATCACCAATCTTTTCTTAATTATTACTTTAAAATGAAACAAATTAAATGTATGAAGTAAAACTTCAAATAATGTAAAAGTTGTCCCTACCTACATTAAAACATTTTGCATGTGTGTATGTCCATCCATTGTTATTTGTGTGCTTGTTTTTCATTTCTTTTTTTTTTTTTTTTTTTTTTTGGTGTGTGTGTGTGTGGTTTTTTTTTTTTTGACATGAATTGTGGTAGGAAGTCCATGAGGTAGATCAGTCATATCTCTGAGGCTATTGCTTATTTTTTTCCCTTAACCTAATATGTTTGTACATGTTTATCATAGTTTGATCATGCAATTTTTAGAAATTCTAAATGTAAACCAATGTCTTTTCTGTTGAAGGAATCTCTTAGTTTGTAAAACCAACTGGATGCTCATAGTTATATGAGTAACACAGGAGGAGAAAGGCTGTGTTAATATCATCTATTTTCAGCAGATAGTCTAAATTATTCTCTCCATTAATAGACACTTAGACAACACATAGTTTAACTGCTTCACAAAGATTAACCCATACCTAACAAAATGCCTTTACTTTCCCTTGGAGAAGTAAACTAGTAGATTGCTAAACTGTAGTGCCAAAAATTTTCTTTAGCAAAGGGAGGAGCTTCTTTCTGATAATCAGGCAGGCCAGCAAAAGATGTTCATATGATGGAGCTGAAGAACCCTGTTTAAAAGAGATGAGGCAAGTATTTCTTGAGGACATGAGTTATATTAAGGATTAGTATGAAAGACAGTAACAAAATTATTTATTTGGTGTCATAATAGTTAAGTGTTTAAAGAACAGACAAGCTATGCAGGATTTCAATTATTTCATTATTATTTTCAAATAATGTTTTTTTTTTTTTTCTGCATTGCACATTATAATTTATCATATCTTTAATTGTGTAAAAATAGCTGATATTTTCAATACCAAAGCAAACAGAAAAGAATTGGGAGCAATATCATTTTAAGAGATTGTTATAGTGTAAAAGTGTATAGTTATACTGGCAAGAAGGGTACAGAGGGTACAGATAAAAATATATGGCCAAGAATCTGAATGGTGTCTAGAAATACAAATGTCCAGACTGAGCTGTGATGCTCATATGAATCATCTGTAGTTGGCAGCCAGAATACTGCCCATCCTGTTCTCCTTTGGCTATAGCAGAACACTGGATGTGGTGGCCTGGAATAATAAATACCCTTTGCGGTTCATCATTCTGCTTAAATTTAGACACAGTGTAGGCTCTGAATTTTCCTTGGTCTCTAGTGCGTCATGTATATAGGGATCTGAGCCCTGGCCCCTGTCTATAGCGATCACTGGGTAGACTTGTACATAAACTAATGGGTTTGGTATTTACATCCAATCTACAGTAATGGGAGTGTGTTGAGTGGGAAAATTCTGTATGCTAATCTAAAAACATGGTCAGTAAGGAATGATTATGTTTTCTGTAAGCATGTGCTGCTAAGAGCATATAATTTTTGCTAGCAGAGATTATAGCAGGAGGAACCTGTTATTTTTAATTTCTGTGGGGCATCGTTTCACCTGCCAGAGCTCAGAACACTATGACAGACTGCAGTGCAGAAACATGGGCAAACATTTCAGAAGATTCATGGAAAGAGCTCTCTTCCCTCTCTAATTCAGATTTCCAGCCACAGGTCTCTGCAATTCATAGAAGTCAGAGTTGAAGATGACTTATTTACTTAGATCTGAGAGCAGTCTCTGGGAAGCAGGAAGGGGATTTAAGTATAATCAGCAAATGGAAAATGCTGTCAGTAAATAGAAACATCAAGTTAAAAGATTTTTGTTCATGTATTATGAGCCTTTCCAGTTTGCATATCTACTAAATATTATATAGAATATAATTTTTTCAGAAATGTTCCCTTTAGATATACCTATACACTAAAAAACAAAGAAAAAAAACCCTGCCTGTTATGGTATCTTCGCAGTAATTTTCATTTTAGTACGGCACTACCAAAGGAAGGTACTTATTTTCAATAAGTAAAATGTTTTAATGTAACATGTCCACTTAAAAAAAATATCTCCATAGATCACTGGCAATTCAGAATATAGGCAGGAAAAACTGTGCCATTACTGAACCCACATTCAACAAAATAGGGCTTTCAGTTCTTGAGTTTGGAGACTTTCCAAATAACAGGATAGCTTAAAGTAACTGAAGACACCTAGCCACTGTCCAGTAGCTCTTGGGATCACTGTACATCCCTAGCTACAGTGTCCCAGAGACAGTATTATTATATAGTGTCCCAGAGACACTACAGCTCAGTGACAAAAATGTGTAGCACGCAGCTCAATTCCAACTTGATGCTGGTATGTATTTCCTATGTGGAGAAACAGCTAGTTAAACACAAAATAATAAACTTCATTTGCAGACATTGTTTATTATTAGAGCAGGGAAAAAAAAAAAAAAAAAAAAAAAAAAAAAAAAAGCTTGAATAGGTGCCAATTATGCTCTCCCTTAAGTGAAATGACCTGCAACTTATTGGAATAAATGACATTAACATAGCAGTGAGAAGTCTGGGACATACGGTCACTTCCACACTTTTCATCACAGCAAGGACTTTGTCTTCTTTTTTTTTCATAGCTCTGTCAAATACAATGTAACCCAATTAACACTTTATCTAACCCTTATCAGCATCTTCTTCAAATGACTTCTGAAAAGGAAATGAGAAAACTTATTCAGTTATGTATAATGAGGAAGTTAAATAGTGTATTTTTCTGTAATGAGTGGGAAATAACTGATGGTTTTGAAACAAAATGTGTCTTTCCAGATAGATGTAGGTGCATTTATTGATGAGAAACATCTGTGTAAACTTATATATGTCCTTGTACTTACAAATAGAAAAGGTGTTTTTCATGGCCTACTCTGCATTAAAGAACATTACATTTTTAAACATAATCATAAGACACTTCCTTTAATTTGTAGATGCTACCAAGAATACGCCCAGAAAAACTAATAAACAAACAAAACTACTTCTGTGTTAGAATTATCAAATACATGTTACCCAGAAATAGCGCCTCCTGTGAGAAAATCTGAAAACTACTATTCAAATTTCAAGCTGTTCTAAGAAATGAAAGAAGTATGCACTACAGGGGAACACTATCACCACAATTTTAATGAAACTAACTTTTGTGCCTAAAAATCTCTTTACTACTAGAAATGAAATCCATTTTAACTGCTTCTGAGTACTGTTTTCTTTGTGCATACTAAAAATCATCACTGCCTCACTGAAAAAATTCCCACACCCCAAAATATTCAGAACCAGCTGTTCTGTGGATACTGAGGTACCTGTCTCTTCTGAACACATCGTGCTACATGAAAAAGAACACAGTGTGTTCAAACCCCAAAGGACCAAAAAACATACTGTACTACTTTTTTTTTTTTTTTTGTCTTTGCTTTCTCTGGTGAATTCAAAGAAGCTACCTTAGATGTGAATTCTCTCCTTGGCTGTCCCAGGGGTTACTGTCAAGAACTTAAGCACATCCACACTTCAGACCAGCATTGTATATCTCACACTTTAAACCAAAATCCCTTAACAATGATCACTCTTAAGTTCTGTTCCACTTCACAAAAAATATCTCTAAACCTCCCATTTTTGCTTATTTATTTATTTATTTATTTTTCAAGGGAGACTATTTTCCTTTTTCTACTTCAACAAAAATTTCTAGGCACTTTTTCACACAGCTTGAGTTTGGACTGCCATGCCTGGCTGTGTTTCATCATTTGGTTAGAATTACACTGTATCTTTTAAAGGACTTGTGATTACTTGAACTTATTTCACTGTCCAGAAGGCTCACCAGAAGCAGTTTGACTTGATTTCTCAGCAAGCACTGTTCACAAGCTGCCTGGGGCAGCAGCCTGCTGCCTACTGAATGAGCTAGCTGTACAGGGCATTGGCTTATGCTGACAAAAGGGGCTGTTAGTAAACATGTTTGTTACAGCAGTGGAAGGGCTTGGGAAAATGTTAATGTCTTTTCATAAGTTAAGAAAACAAAACAAACAAACAAAAAACTAATCACGTTTGAATATTTCTTTATGCAGAGCTCTAGATGCTATGTTACTGAACAACCTTAGCTTTATAGTCTTCTTTGCTAACTGACCTTATGTATATTTTTAATAATGTCTCACAGGTACCCTTGTTTCCAAAGGCATGTTTTCAGGGTAACATGTAACATGTCAGACTGATTTTATTCTGTGCTTCAGCCATAGTTCTGTTTCAGTAATGGTAATGTTTAAATATTTAAGATACTTTTCTGTTGTAATGCTAGAACTGCAGCAAGAATTCAAATGGAAAATTATTTTTGTCTTGGACAAGTGAAGGGAACAAATCTGGAAAATATAAAATGTCTAATTGACTCTTGGCTGTGAATGCAAAGATTGAAAATTACCTGTAACTGGAAATTACAGATTTCCATCTGTAAGTTTATACTGTTGAACCAAAACATTTCTTCTGCTTTCCAGACTAAAAGAAAAACTCCCAAGTACTAAGAATACTGTCAAAGAAAGAGTATATCACTAAGGTAGCAGAGTGGTGTGCCAATAATACATATTATCAGGCAAAGTGAGCAAAACACTGAATAAGAAGGAAAGGAAAGATACTTTTTTCTACCTGGAATACTGCTATCTCCAACTGAATTGAATGATGAACTCACATTCTTTAATTTTAGTCAAAGTTTTCAAATAATGAATTTTGGAAGAGTCCATACCACCATATTAATATCGACTTGCCAATTTTTTCACTATTTGGAAATCATAATGTTACTCCATTCTTTCAACAGCGAGTTAAAAATGAAAGATAAAAGATACCTTCAAATATTAACATGCTTTCAAAAATGTTTGCCCAAAGGGAGAGCTCTCAGTCTCAGGCAGGATATACAGAGGTTATAGATGCAGGAGCTGAAAGATCTCTCAGGAATCCATAGCCCATGTTTTTCCTCTCCAGGATGCCACATCCATCATCTGAAGATATGATTAAGGGAACAGAATTATGTCTACTTATGAGATTTCCCATCTTACGAGAAAACGAACACATATTTCCTGTGTATCTATTTAACATACTTTTTGTATTCAGAATTGCAAGCACATGGAGTGTGCATCTACCATTACTTGTAGAGTCTTACTTCACTTCAAATATAATGGGTTACTAAAATGAAGTTGAAACCTACAGCATGTTTTAAACACCACTGATCAGCAGTTCTAAGGCTGTAATTAAAAGACAGGTCTGACATCTGAATTTAACTGACACCCATATATATGGCTTCAGGCCGGTCTCCACTGCCATTGTGGTTTGTATAGCATTAATTGAAATGATTCGCTTGAAGGGAAACTTTCTGACAGCTAAGTGAGTAAACAGCTTGGATTCCAGCTCCCTTCAATCACTCTACTTTTGTGATAAAGTGGGAAGTGATTTTAAATCTAAACTGTCACTAAAGATCAAACCTCAAGGTTAAAAATAAGAAAGAAAGAAAGAAAGAAAGAAAGAAAGAAAGAAAGAAAGAAAG
>NC_048893.1:148133260-148138149 GCF_011077185.1 Oxyura jamaicensis | reverse complement strand
AAGAAAGAAAGAAAGAAAGAAAGAAAGAAAGAAAGAAAGAAAGAAAGGAAGGAAGGAAGAAAGAAAGGAAGAAAGGAAGAAAGGAAGAAAGGAAGAAAGGAAGAAAGGAAGAAAGGAAGAAAGAAAAGAAAGAAAGAAAGAAAGAGAAAGCAAGAAAGCAAGAAAGCAAGAAAGCAAGAAAGCAAGAAAGCAAGAAAGCAAGCAAGCAAGAAAGGAAGGAAGGAAGGAAGGAAGGAAGGAAGGAAGGAAGGAAGGAAGGAAGGAAGGAAGGAAGGAAGGAAGGAAAGATATTTCCCATAACAACAGCAAAAGTTCAAGCAGAACTGTGTTTTAGTTCTGCCAACTTTGAAACCGAGTGGACTAGTGATAGGCCGTGTGCTATAGAGAGGCAAAGAAATCAGGAAAACCCATTTAGACTGAAAAATGCCATTACCGCCAAACATGTTTATTAAATTAAGATTTGTGCTAGGAATGCTGGTTGAATCTGATGGAGATTTGAAGAATAGAGTTTTGATATGAAATACCTTACCAAGAGCTCTTTCTTGCCTAATCAGAATTGTAGAGAAATATGGAAATCCAGTGGCTATTTTCACAGGGATTTTTTAACTAAGGACAGACAATTCACAAAACACTTTATTTGTATGGTGACAGCCTTTTGCACTCTAGTGCCTTCACTTTTTACTAAACAAACAGAGGAAAGAGCTGTTTGAAAAAAGACAAAATCTCTAGGTTTGTTCACCCAAAGCTTTGCAGTTTCGCCGCTGCAGACCAGAACATTCCCAGCAGTCAGGGTGAATTCCTGCTTTCACTATGGAAGATAATGCCTCCCTAGTCACTGGAGTGGGGATTATGGACAGAATCATGTGGACAGATTTCTAACAGATCTCTGCCCAGAGAGGCTGTGGATTCCCCATCCCTGGAGATATTCAAAAACATGTTAGATGAGGCCCTGAGCAACCTGATCTAGTGGGTGTCATCCCTGCCTATGGTAGGGGGGTTGGAACTACATAATCTTCAAGGCCCCTTCCAACCTGAGCCATTCTATGATTCTATGAATAGAGGCATGCTAAGGTCATACAATTCAGAAATATTACAAGTGAGATTGGACTGCTCAGTGTACTGGCAGTGTTTCAAAAGCAAGCAGGCCAGATACATTAATGTTGTGGTCAATGTCCAGGCGGAGGCCAGTAATGAATGGTGTCCCTCAGAGGTCTGTCCTGGGACCACTACTGTTTAATATCTTTATCAATGATACAGACAGTGGGATGTAGTGCACCCTCAGCAGGTTTGCAGATGACACCAAGCTGAGTGGTACAGTCAATACAGCAGAAGGAAGGGATAGCATCCAAAGAGATCTAGGCAAGCTTGAGAAGTGGGCTCACGTGAACCTCAGGAGGTTCAACAAGTCCAAGTGCAAGGTGCTGCACCTGGATTGGGGCAACCCCAGGCATGAGTACAGACAGGGAGGAGAACTCATTGAGAGCAGCTCTGCAGAGAGAGACTTGGGGGTTTTGGTGGATGAAGAGCTCAAAAAGAGCCAGCAGTGTGGGCTGTAGCCCAGAAGGCCAACTGCATCCTGGGCTGCATCAACAGACAGGTGGCCAGTCAGTTGAGGGAGGTGATTGTCCCCCTCTGCTCTGCCCTTGTGAGGCCCCATCTGGAGTCCTGCATCCAGGTCTGGGGTCCCCAGCACAAGAAAGATATAGATCTGTTAGAGTGAGCCCAGGAGAGGGCTAGGAAGATGATCTGGAGAGGTGATCAGAAGGCTGGAGAACCTCTCTTGTGAAGACAGGCTGAGAGAGCTGGAGTTGTTCAGCCTGGAGAAGAGATGTCTCTGGGGAGGCTTTACTGCGGCCTTTCAGTACCTAAAGGGCTCTTATAAAGAAGATGGAGAAGACTGACCTTTTACATGGGCAGAGAGTTACAAGACAAGGTGGAATGGTTTTAAACTAAAAGAGAACAGAGCTTTAGATTACATGTTACGAGGCAATTCTTTACTTAGTGGTGAGGCACGGGAATAGGTTGCCCAGAGAAGTTGTGGTGCCCCATCCCTGAAAGTGTTCAAGGCCAGGCTGGATGGGGCTTTGGGCAACCTGCTCTAGTGGGTGGCATCTCTACTCATGTCAGGGGGCTTGGAACTATATTATTTGCAAGACCCTTCCAAACCAACTCATTCTATAATTCTATGATTATATGATTATAATAAGCCATTTCATACAGCACTCTTAAAATGGTCTCTTCATCATCCAAGAACAAGGGTGAAATGATTTGTCTACACGGCAATCTGCAGTACTGTTCCCTATGTCAAGGGAGGTAAAGGAGATCATTCTAACCTTTGCAGTTGAAAAGTTTTACACAGAAAAACTTTATATAATGTATTTATGCTTTAACATACAAATAATTTATTTTACACATTTGGAGGAAATATATCAACATAGCTGTTACAGTAAAATTATCATAGACTAGATTATCTTTAGTCAGTTTTTATCTTATACATCAGTTTTATTTTGTTTTTAAATGCAAGGCATAATTTGTTGCCCAAATATCAAGAAGGGATTTCTTTCCATATTACCTAAATTAAATATTTGATGGAAATAGTTGTATTGGACTATTGCAACATATTTCCAAATCGGAGGAAAAATTATGATAGTATTTTGGGCAGAATATAATATTAACTAGTGATACATACTTCACTAGAAAATGGAAAACTACTTTTATTACTATTGCATTAATTGAGAACTTTTCTTGCAGAATATATTTTCTATGTACTATATGTTGTGAAGTATTTTTAAAGAAACTGTCAGAATTCATGTTAAAAGAATTTCATTAGACAGATGTCTCTGTCTACAGCTAAAATACTGGAGCAAGCCAGCCACCTCTCTTCATTACACATCAGAAATCAGCCCTGAAGTGTGTCTCCCCAGAAGCTTGCCTACCTGAATGCACTGAATGATTTACATCCTGATGACAACTGAAACTATGAACCGCAAACCAGCTTTATACTTAAATTTTGAATTGAAAGGTAAATATAAAAATGAACCAAACATCACATTTTATAAATCTGAGGACTAAAATAAACTTTTTTTTTTTTTTTTTTTTTTTTTTTTTTAAATGAATCATCTTTCACACTTACAAAGGCTTGGAGTGAAACAAGATTTGCCCCAAAACTGCTTTTGACATGTTTTCTCAGACACTTACACAATAAACACTTCACTGCACACAGATGAAACCACAACTTTCAGCCTAGGGGAACTTCAAAGTAAATCTTACAGTTCTCAATCTTTAACTGAAAGATATCATTCACAGTAACCCTGGATCAGTCTGGTGACAAATCACTGAATTTTAAAAGGTCAACAAGAGCTACCTATGTCCAAAATTTTTCTCCATAACATATAATAAGAAATTTCATCTAGAACTGCTAGCCCCAGAGTACATAGAGTAAAAGGAAAATACATCAAAATGAGAGAACAGAAACATACTGCTGCTTTCTCAGAATTAAACCTAAGTTCCTTACTTCCTTAAACAGTAATAAAATTGATAAGCTTTCCCTGTATATGGCTTGAAATTATGGGGACATTGCCTGTGTTGATTTGCAGTGTGTTGACTTTTTCAATTACATCACCAAGTAAAGCAACACTTCTTTATTACTCTTTAGGCATTGCCAGCTACCTTATCTTAATTGGTTTGAGGCCTGTTTCAGGAATGACCACTTCCATAACTCAGAAGCAATACACCAGCACTTCAGACCTTTCAAAGCTCAAGCTCTGTCTCAAATACTTTCACATTTCAGAATAAAGATTCCCTGCCAAGCAGATTAAAAAATCTCTAGAATTCATAAGGAAAGTGTAGAAATGCACCTACATGGTTCTTTTGCCTTACTATCCAGGAAAACCATTAACATTGAAAGCTTACAAAGAAGCTATTACAGAACTTACAAGGTAACACTGAGACTGAAAATAAGTGAAATCTTTTATGTAGCAGAAGACATTTAGGTCTATATTGCTAGCTGACAGATCATCTCTTGATAATGGAAGCCAATACAAGAAAAATAGCATAACAACACTGGGAAGAGTTTATCTGAGATGCCTTCCTTATCCAATATGACTAGGTCAGAAGAACAATAAAAGTTTCTTTTCATAGTTAAAAGCTTCATTCAAGCTTTGACAACCAAAAAAATTGCCCAACAGGTTGCACAGTACAGAATGAATGCAGTTACTAGATTTTTTTAAAAAAACTATTATTATTTTTTAAAGTAGTTTAATGAGTGACTAGAATAAACAGGTCAGACCACAAAGAAAAGAGAAATGCTTCTCATTATCTTCTTCCTCTTTCCTTTTCAAATAGAAGAATATTAATTGCAGATAGCAAAGGAAAATGTCTTTTTTTTTTATGTGCACAGGTGCCTAGATATATGTCGAACTTCAGACTCCAAGTAAAACTCAGTAAGTCATGATGGAATAAGTGATAACCTTCAACTGCTGCATGAACAGATTTTAAACCACGGAAGCAAACACAAAAATGCTTTTGGAATTTTAAATCCAAAAAAAAAAAACTATAAAGAATTTTCTTCCACTTCAACACAACTCAAAGTCCCAGTGCAAATCTCTTTTGCTATGAAGTTTATTTGTGTACTCCTCCTTCTCCCACCCAAGGGAACCTTGGAAAGGGCTTTGGCTGAAATACCAGCAGGAATACATTCACTGAAATACTGCTGTACAGTGACTTATACATCTGTCTGGAATATCTAACCACTGGATGTCACTGTTACTCCATATGAAATAATCAGATACAGCCTTGAGACCACCACCATCACAGAGTAGACGTCTACTGCTAACTCCTTCAGGGAAAAAAAAAAAAAAAAAAAAAAAAAAAAAAAAAAAAAAAAAAAA
>NC_048893.1:148109889-148133160 GCF_011077185.1 Oxyura jamaicensis | reverse complement strand
AAAAAAAAAAAAAAAAAAAAAAAAAAAAAAAAAAAAACACTTTGAAAAGTACAGTTAATTTAAAAGTCAAGAGAACTGTAAGGGAAAACCACGCTTGGAAAATAAATTCTTAGGGAGTCTGCAGTATACTGGGTGGACAATGCTTGCCTATGTTACCATGACCAATTTTGACTTTGAAAGAAACTGAAGGAAAAGTTGCCTAAAGATTGGGAAAACAGGTCTGAAAACCCTTATCTTTCTGAACTCTGGGGCTGCAACTTGTTTCCAGTTAATACCCATTACATGTAGGCATTTCTCTGAAGGTACATTTCCAGTTGAAAGATGATTAAATACCACCACAAAGACATACATGCACACAAACAAAAATTTCCTAAGTATCCAGTAAGCTGGGTGTCCTACTGCTGAATGGCTTTCAGTTCCATTAACTTTTTCATGAGTAAATTGGTTTCCTGGCATGAAGAGATGTAAGCAGTTTTAAGCTGTTTCCAATTACATTGTAAATGGAAATTTCAACACTCTTATTTGTCTCTTACACCACCACCCCCCCTCCCACAACCCCACCAAACAAACAAACAAAAAGAAAGTAGCCAGGGGGTGGGTGAAATCATAGAATCATAAAGGTTGGAAAAGATCTCTAAGATCATCTGGGCCAACCCCCCCCCCCCCCCCCAAAACACCAATATCATCCACTAAACCAGATCCCTAATGACCACATCCAAATTTTCCTTAAACACTCCCAGGGATGGTGACTCCACAACCACCCTGAGCAACTCTTTCCAATGCCTGACTGCTCTTTCTGAGAAGAAATTTCTACTAATTTCCAACCTAAACTTCCCGTGGCGCAACTTGAGGCCATTCCTTCTTGTCCTATCACTAGTTACCTGTGAGAAGAGGCCAACCCCCAGCTCCCCACACCTTCCTTTCAGGTAGTTGTAGAGAGCAATAAGGTCTCCCCTGAACATCCTCTTCTCCAGACTAAACATGCCTGTTCCTTCAGCCGCTCCTCACAGGACTTGTGTTCCAAGCCCTGCACAAGCTTTGTAGCCCTTCTCTGGACATGCTCCAGTGCTTTGATGTACTTCTTGTAGTGAGGGGCCCAAAAATGAATACAGTACTCAAGGTGTGGCCTCACCAGAGAATAGTACAGGGCAATATTCATCTTAATGCACACTATAATGCAAAAATAAGCAAGCAAACAAACAAAAACCCCTCTTGACCTCAAGTGATTTTCTCTGCACTAACACTGAACATGGAACTGCTTTGATCCACTGGATAAGGCATAAACCCATTTCTTTTTCCTTTTTCTATCATGCTTTACCAAGCTGTTGTTTTATTCTTAATTTAACCTCCTTGGCTGTCTCTATTATTTCCAGTAGCCCCTGAAGATACAGAAATAACCGAGCTTTCTATTGTTAACATCACGTCCAAAAAGCAATATGAGGATTTCTGTAGAATCTGAAAAGACATTATTTTAATTAAATGTATATATAGTTGTGCTTAATGAAAAGGTAAGCTCCTAGTAAATATTAGTTCTGTATTTGAAAGCAAAAGTAGTCCTCATTTTTAAATGGCTATGATTTATTCTCATCGTATGCATGTTACCTCTTTGCTATCATTTCAACTTCCATTTCAAACTTTGATAATTTTTGAAACTCTTCTTGCTAAGTAAAAGTAAGCATTAGGAATGAAAATAAAATCCAAAGTTAATAATAATAGTTTGAAAGTTGCCTAAAACATACAAGCATAATTAAAAAATAATGTCTCTAAATTTCATTAATTTTACTGATTAATTTTACTTTGTGTATGTGATAAAAGCAGAATTTCTTTTTTTTTTTAAGTCATCTACACATTTTCCAGTTGTTTTTTGTAGCTAAATGAATTCAATAGTACTGAGTTTTTTTACCCATATTAAAATAGGATCTCTATGATATCAACATTAACTATGGGGAAACTGTAATTCTACCAAGAAACAGATTCAAATTTAGCATAGTGCTCATCTATTTCCAGTCAACATGTGAATCTGTTAATATGGTTAGATATTACACAATTTTATTGTTTTGCTGCTCAGGTACTATAATTTGCTATGCTTCTAATTAAGCTTAAAGCTTTAGAAAAGGTTAGAAATATATAATCTGTAAAATCAGGAAGAGGGGAATCCCTGCGAATCAAAGACAGAAAAAACATACAGAGTGTCTTAAAAAATTATCTGCTCATTTATTAGAATGCAGTGGAAAATACTATTTTAATTATACAAACTGAGGGATTTCCAGAGAGTTGAAAAAACAGAGTTTAAACAGTTTTTTCACTATAAAACACAGCAGTGATTTTGCATTTCTACATAAAAGAAAGAAAAAAAGGTTTGCATCAGTAATTAAATGAGATTGAACAGTCATAGAAATTCTTTGGAAGCAAGAGACACAAGAAATAAATAGCCACAGTGAAAACATTTCACCAGCATAACAACATTTAAACAATTGTGCTAGCTCCAGATGAGGGGAGATGAAAAATAATCACAGAGTTGACCTTTACTGAATGGCTCATCTAGCCTAGCTTGCCCTTGAAACCATCAGGACACAGAGCCCAGCATGTACCAAAGCATACATGAAACCTTACAAACTGTGGCCACCAAATCTGCCAGCCAGTTTTTGAAACCAAGATGTTAATTTTGTCAATGAAATTGAATTTGGTAGAAATATTTGTATCAGTACATATCATCCACTAGCATAACAGGTTGTAAAAAACAGGCAACAGTATTGCATGTCACATGTACTCTTGCCATTTTATGCTAGCTTTTGTCTATACATTACTCTCATTTGACTTCTCTTACATTAATCAAGTAACCAAACAAAATGTGGGTCAGTCAAAACTGAAGTCAGCAACAAAGATTCTGCCATCAACAACATTTAAAACTTAAATAGAAAAGCAGAAAATGGTTAAAGAATTTTCATGAAAGCAAAAGATCTCTGAATTTTTTGTTGTTGTTGTTGTCTTTAGACTGTTACAAGAAGGAATCCTAGGTGATAGGAACAGGGGGGCAAATGTGCTGGGGGAGAAGAACTCCTGAGTACTAGAATACCTCTTATTATATATTACCAGACAGTGATAACTACTGAAATTCTGCAGATGATACCTTGAGGCATTTCCTGGCCTTATCTAAGTCCTAGTTTGAAATTTTTTTCCTTTAATCTTTTCACACTGGCTTTAGAAGATTCCCTCTTTCATGGATGGTTGTTAAGCAGTTTCTTGTGTCGCTTGCCACAGAGGAATTCTGACATTGAAAGGGTATTTTCTTTGATGAACTCTAACAAAACCTGAGTGTGAGACTGTGTTGTCTTCAGCCTTCATAATGGGATTGCTCATTAAATGGAAAGTAAACATATTAAGAAGGACAATTTCCATCCAATCATTCAATTTAAAAAAGGACAGACATTACTTACAAAGTCAAATAACATAGCAAGGTTATCTCTAATTAGGATTTTACTGTTACAGTACAACTGTCAGCATTTGGAGATCATCTGTTTACCAACAGGTATTGCTGCAACAGTTGTTGTTGGGCTTTTCCCTAAGCAGAGAAGAAAACTGGACAATTACAGAATCATGGACAATACCAATGGCCCAGTATCTATCAGCATATGTTGATACTGTACAGATGACCACTGTTTTAAGGCATACATTTGCAATTGCTTCATTTGTTTACACAACAAAAAGAGATGGAAGTCAAGCGGCAAAGGCACCAGAATTGCATAATCATTCAAGTACTGTAGGGGCTGAACTTGCAAACACTGCTGAGCCCCGTGCTTATTAGCATGAATATCCTTACTTAAATTATTAGAAGTACTCAAGCAAATAAAGCTTTTAATGACTGAAATTTCCTGAGTCTTGAGGTCCACAGGTGCATAAATGTAGATCATTACACCTACGTGGAGTCCCCTGACTTCCCCAAAAACTTTCTGTTTACGTGAAATTATCTGCCCACACAGCTCTTTTATAAAATAAATAAATAAATAAATAAATAAATAAAAATAAAAGATGCAGTTTACGGAATAACATACCAGAAAATTTATTTGAACTTGAAGAAGAAATAGTTTGTTTCTTGTTCAAACAAGGAGAAAATAATATAAAGATACAATGTAGGTGCCAAAATAGGACTTTTTGATGGAATTATGAATACCCTCATCTTCCAGATTTTTTCTCTTCTTTTGGTGACTGTAAAAAACTTCACTTCTATATGTTTATGGAAAACACAACTCCAATTTGTAAATTATACTATATTTTGAGGAGTTTTTTCTCATTTTCATTTGGAATATACACATTATTTTAGAATTGTTGATGTTCACTCCAACCAAAGGCTTTTTCTCAGAACTTCCACTTTACACAGACCAAAGATACAAAGAGTAAAGACCACATTTTAAAGCTGATATTGGATTCACTTTTGATTCAAATATTCTAGTGGTTTCTGCAAAGTATGTCACACAAATCCTTATATGGACTACCTGTACCAAGCTCCACAAGGTACGATGTAAATGTAAAACTTGCTGGCAATTATTGAAATAACTCATTTTGTCAAAAATCAAAACTGAAAAATGAATGCAACCTGCCACACTAAATTAAACACATAATAAATGCATAAGAAGTCTGCTTTCATCTAGACATAAAATATATATGATCCCAATGGGCTTCTGAGTCTCTGTTGACTTACAGCTAAGGAGAAAGTGTGGGCCCATCTGAGTCCCAGCTCCAATAGCACAGAAAAAGCTAACAAATCTACAAATTTACCAAGAAAATGTGAAAAAAATGGACATCTATCTCAAGCCACTAAAGACACAAGGATCATCCTAGCTTTGCTGAAGGAGTGCTCACAATAGCATTTGTTTTGGGTGCAGGAAATTTCTGTTTCCAATGTCCTTTTCAGCTTTTGTGAGGGCTAGCATAACTTCATGATTTATGTCCATGGATGAGAAAAATTGTATTTGTATAACGCACATGCCATGTGTGAATATGCATGACTGATAAGAAATGTATATTTAAAATCCTTCAGGCAGCAACTACATTTTCTGTTTTGCACTCCTTTATAGTATCAAAGTTCTATATGCAACAATAACTATCTACAAAATTTTTACAAACAGCTGACAATTTTTTGGTAATAGAGAAAAGAAGTGAACATGTATTCTTTCTCCAAAATGAAAGAGCTGCCTAAGTAGAATCTCTAACCACTCTGTTCATTTTTAATACAAACGGGAACTAGTGAGGAAATTACAGTTCTAAAGTATGCCAATGCTTGAAGAGAGCAAATGGACTCATGCATGTCAGCTAACAAAACATCAATCTCAGGCAGCAGAACAGCAAAACAGGAAAACAGAACAGATACAAATTGTTTTAATTAGTAGATAATTAGAAGTTAGAAATCTAATTAGGTGATATAACATGATATTATATTATCACGTTATGGGAAATATATTTTGTCAGAGAAATCCTGCTTCATTCTCCAAGAAGACTTTAAATTTGTCATCTGACAAAGGTGTTTGTATACACCATATTCAGTCTGGTAAAGCATCTGACTTGATATTTTACAGCATACTGACTGATAAAATTAAGACATCTCAACCATGACCCTTTACAGACTTTTCCTAGATGGGTATTCTGCTGTATTCATCAGTGACTCCATGACCTGTTAGCTGATGAAAAAAACAGGTACTAGGTGGACTGTTAGGTAAGTGGGGCAAATTCAGACAAAACACATGCTAACATAACCAAATGGAGATTCAGGCATTTAGGGACAAAATGCAAGTAATACTTCTAAAGCATGGAGGAAGAATTATGGAAAATGCTAAATTTAAAAATGAAAGAAATTCAGTGTAGACAAGCTACTTAACTTGAATTCTCAGTGCTGAACGTAATGGCAAATGGGGCTAATAGCGGCCTAGACTTGATAAACCAAAGACCATCTAATATACATATAATGTGGCTTTAGGCTGTATATACAGTATGATTGGGCCAATGGTTGAATAACATCTTTGTTTCTGGTATTCAAGCTTTTATATTTGGAGACGTAGGAGTAAACAACCTTGAAGCTGTCCAGTGTTTCATTTACCTGTTCTTTCATCAAGGTTCTTTCTGGAAGATGAATATTACATATTTCTGAGACAGATGCAAGGGTGACTGTTGAAAATGATGAGATGTTGAGTCCTAAAATGTATAAATCTTGTGAGCAGGTAAACAAACTAGTCAGCCTGAACTGGCTACTTTTGTATCTCAGTGTGTGCTGGACTGTTTCTGCAATTAAAAAAAAAAATAAAAAAATCCTTCTGAAATAACTCTCAATGTATACTGTCTATCATTTTACTTCATAGGAAGGCTTCCAAGTGAAACTTGAATGCAATTTTAGGTCCATGTATGAATAATATATCACCACAATATCTACTGAAGATAGCTGTACAAAAAAAAAAATCCTTGCTTTGGGACAGTTGGGATCATCCTATAATGCAACGTCATGCCAAAATATAACCAAGATATAACCAGACATAACCAAAATAACTTCTACTGCCCAGTGAATCTCTACAGCACAGAATAACCATGCAGGGATAGTTAGGTTTGGAAAGGAAAAAAGGTACCTGAGCATATTTTTGTACCTATACTAATTACTCTCATGAGAATTTAGAATGTTCTACAGTGCTAGAATGATGAGGCTACAGTGCTGCTGGTAGTTGTGCTCCTCTGCATCTATCTTGTGTATCTGAATGTTTTCTGTTATGTGGTACAGGGTGTGCCCTGCATTTAAAGGAAATGCTACTGATTTTTCCTCCCTATGCTATGATGCTACTGATTTTCCCCCCTTGATACTACCTCCCTAGTATCCCTGGTTATTACATGATTGTTATTATTATATTATAAAAAAGAGGAACTAATATAAAGTTAATTGAGATAACTGATGAACATTAAGGTGATGCCTACAGCACAGACTGAATAATTTCAGGAAAGTTTTGCCTTGTGCTCTGGGGCACAAGGCACAAGACAGCTCCAGTCCAAAAAACTCTGTGCCAACTCTGAGCTCAAGCTAAAGAGTTTTTCTTTTTTTCTTTTTTTTTTTTTTTTGAGAAACAGAATATATCAGTTGGGCATGTCACAACACTAACATGATTTTGAATTAGATAAAGCTCATAATCTAATTTGTTTATATACAGGTCAAGTTTGACCACTAACTATCCACCATACAGGTGAACACGGAATATCAGTGGATCAGTGGTAATGTCAGGAACACAGGGTATTTTGCGTTCCATACCAAGATAAAACTTATTGTACAGAGGAGTTTAGATTAATTTATTGTATATTTTGTTGAGAATATCTTGGAAAAAAAGTATATGTTTTCAAAGAAAGCTGTATAAAAACCTACTAGCTGCATATGGATACAGAAAACATATTCCTAGCAAAACCACTGAACAACATTAAGTTAAAAATATGTTTTTATTTATATTATTTTGTATAGTGCCAACATTTCTTTTTTTTATTATTTTATTTCTAATTTCAGTATTGCTAAGTCTTTACTGTACTGTTATGGAGCCATGAATCCTGTGGCTTCTAGTGCATGACTGCAGGGCATTTAGATATAAGAAAAAAATATTTTGCAACTTACAGTAACGTGACTTATCATCACACATTATCCCATGAAATTGGGAAATGTTTCTACAATTAATTGCATACCCACTGACAAATACTATCTGAATAATTCTGTTCAAGCAGGCATGCAGTATCTACTCAAGCAGGAAAACAGTACAGTTCATAGTTTTGCAAGTAATAACCTGATATGACAGAGTATTCTATAAATATATCTTTGCAAAAATTCAACAAAATGTTTTAACTACTTTTACTACTTACAGAAATGGTTTCAAAACATGGGAAATTGGCTATTATTTTTGACTATCTCATGAGAAGAAAGAGCAAATCACCACTGCGATAGAGCCACTGCATTCTGTCTAACAGAGAGAGACTTCTCTAAGAAGCTTTTCAAGATGTGGGATTTCATGCTCCCAAGATCACACAACTCTGCAGGATGACAAGAAGAAACAAATAGCAGATAATGTCTTCTGAATTCAGGGGACAAAACCAACCTAAACTTCATATCATGAATAATTCTCATTTCTCAATCTGTTCCAATCTAAAGCAGTCATCAACCTTACCAAATCTTATGACATATAACATCCTTATTGTTTGGATTCATCTTCTTTACATTTTTTCCTATAAATTTGTCCATTAGATTTATAATATTTCATATTTACAGAACTTGTGAGAGCATAATACTAGTGTTTTTTGTTTGTTTGTTTGTTTGTTTTTCATTGGAAACATCCTCCAAGATTTCTACTGTATTGTTACATAGAAGGATAGACAAAAATCATCAATGAAAAAAATGTAAAGAAATGGTCTCCATGTCATTGCTCAAAAAGTTTAAAAAGAAAAAGCAGCAGTTCAGGTCATTCATATAGGTCATTCAAGAAAAAAAAATACAAAAAAATACATGTGTTTTTAGTGCTTAATGATTTTAACATATTCCTAGTTAGCATTAGATTTTCAGTAGGAAAGTATACGCAACAGTGCCAACTCCAATTTTAATTAACAACTTCAAAACTAATCTGATGGGATAACAACATTAATTAAATTCACAGATAATACTAAATTGAAAGTTGCTGTAAGCTGTAATGGGATTGGGGATATAATAAAAAGTAATGATAACTTACTAAGAGGAATTACTCCTCAGACTTGAAGATATACCAGTATGCTCTATCAAAAGCTAATGGAAAGCTAAGATTTTAAGTTCTGGTCATTTCCCACCATATTTTAACATTTTATTAAAATGTGCTTACTCTGACGTCAAAAGCAATAATGATGATAATACAATGACACAGAAAGAAAGTATGTCTCACATACAGTAAACATGAAATAAAAGCCTCTGGAGAAAACATCTTGGAACACATGCTGAGAGATTTTGACTACATTTTTCCCAAATTAAATGAGTCCCAAGGAGAACAGGATAGTACAAGTGACATCTCGGAGAGGTATGTTGGGTACCACTCTTTATGAAGGCTCTAAGATTTTGGTTATATGCTGATATATTCACATAACTGATTTCTTGAATCATATGACTTTGCTGGTTCTACACTTGGAACACTATATGCAGTTTGAGGCTGCTGCTGAATTTGAAGATTTTTGGAGGAAATGAACAAAAGTGGTTGAAAAGGTGCATTCACTCAGAAAATATATATATATGTATATGAAAGGTAAAGCATGATGATGAAAGGACAAAATACAAAATTCCACATCCAAGTGTGCATTTAGAGAAGAGGGTGATCAAGGAGATGGAAGCAGATATAATTAACAGGATTCATATTCCCAAAACTAAAAATAGATATTACCAAACTAGCCAGACTAATGTGTTTCCAACCATTACATTCATTCATATTATGCTAGATTTAATTGCATCCATTGTCCAAGAATTAATATTCACTAATAGACTTGTTATCTGCTTTATTAGTGCTCATTATGCTCAGCTACACTGCTGTATTGAACAGCTGCCATTCCAATTTATTTTAGATTTTGTATATTAAATATATTTAATCCTTTACTGCTGCCAAGCACTAACAAAAGGAAAGATCTATGACAAGAAAAACTGAGGTTATATATCTAAATAAACACAATCCATTTTATAAAGTATTATTGAATAACAAAGAATAATCCTACTTTGACAAAGGAGAAGACTAGGTGGGATAGATCTTTTATATCATAAATATCAATCAAACTGAGAGTATACTAAATCATTTTTTAAAGGATTTACCCTTTTAAGGATTTTAAAGGATAAAGTTTAAAATGTGCCCAATATTTCACTAGACACTTAAATGTTTCTATCAAGAAAAATGTTGTTTCAAGGATGGCAAGACTGAGTTGTTATTATAAGGAGGCATTTTGAGATGGGACTGTGACAGCCAGCTAGAAGACAATGTAGTTCTTGCTATGTTAACATAAATTTTCTTGTAAAGTTTGCATTAGTTTCTGAGAAGTATGAATTATTATTTGTTAACTTTGTTCATATTTTAAAAATTAAGTATGTAATCTGCCTGACGATTTGCAGATAGTTTTGCCATAATCTTGATATCTTGTATTAACTTCACACAAACTCCAGTGATGATGCTAAGCTGTATTCAATAAATAAATAAATAAATAAATAAATAAGTGTAATAATGTGTTTCTTCGTTTCACCACAGGGCAGCTACTGACCATAATGAAACAATATAAAGCACCTCTAGACTAAGTATGTCAACTCCAGAAAAATCACTTATAAATAGTAGCATTTGTTGCTACTATCACTTGGGAGGTATCAGCTGAGGCAAGAGGGGAAGAAACCAGGCTCATTTATACCCAGCACTGGTCACATACAAACATACCTAGAGCAAGCTCTCTGCAAAGGATATCTTGAGTTCAATTTCCCTCCTACGCTAAACTATGTGCCTTGACGTAACCTGGCCCATGCTAAAAACAGCAAGTGCAGTAAGCCAACTTCCTTGCCAGTTAACTCAGCTCTCCATAGCAAGAGATGTGGTATTTTGCAAAGACAAATCACTTTGTGATAACTACATTTTTATTAATTTGTAAATCTTCATCTTGAGACTGTGAACAAGTGGAGGAAGAATGAGAATCAACGCATGAGTAATTCAATAGCATTCCTGAGGGGCTGCACTGTCAACAGGTGGGTGCTACTGCAAAGGGACATAATGGAGAGATGGTAACCTACAGCTTCGTCTATTCTGAAGCTTTTTAACCCTGCCAAACCAAACAGCACACAGCAGACTGACTTCAATTTCTTCACCTACAAAAAAAAAGGAAGTGTCAAAGATGAAGCACTAGAAGCCAAGAGTATACGTATTTTGTATGTGCAACTTACTGAAGTTGATGACCTAAGAAAAATGTATAATGCTTTTTTATAGAAAGTCTGACAAAAATACATTTTAAAACTCTGGTTAAATAAAACACAGTTTTAGTTAAAAGTTAACAAAAGAATTAATAAACATTTAAAGAGTGCCATTATCCAAAAAGATAAGTGAAAAAGTCAAGTTGGTTGAGTGTGTACCTCAACACATCAGCAATGATGAGGGCTTCTCAGCCCTCACGGAAAGCTTGATTATGGCAGAATTCATCTGATGATGTCCAAGTTCGAGGTGTAGTTTGAAAGCTAGTCAATAAAGGCAAGGGCCCCCAGAAACCAAACTCAGCCCAACTGAGTTACTTTCTGGTGGCTCCTTTACCCTCTATCCCACTGTTTACAGAGGTAGATAAAATGACTGAACTCCTCCATTAAGCGTGACAATTAGATACCTGAAGTCATCTGGGTGAACCTGGGCATTATCCCAGTTGTTTCTCAATGTTCAAGTACATGACAACTATGCTTTGTACAAACATAGAAAAGAATAACACACTTTGCTCACTACTGGCATTTATCTGAAATCAGACGTAATGGTAACCATACAGTGTGGGACAAGATTGGAGTTCAGATTATGTGCTCTAGGATATTATTAGATTAGTAAATCCTCCTTGTCCTTATCTCCAGTTCCCATATTTGCGTTCCTCTTGTTTTGCTCCTGTATAGTAAGTGACAACTTAAGACCTTAGTAAATATACGACTGTGTTTGTAAATGCAACTATCAGTCCTTCCTCTATTCACAAGTTTGTAGGAGTAGTTTCTGTTTTCTCTTAAACCCATTGTCCATGCATTACTCTAGGTTCAAGTAAACTGAAATGTATTTTCATAAAACTATGATTAGAGAGCTTGTTTAAAAGCTCTCCCTAAAAGCACAGTAAAAGCAGTTACCATTCTCCTTCAGGAGCAATATTTCTCCAAGAAGCACAAAAAAAAGAGAGATGACAGGAAGCCAAGGAAAAGATTTCCTATTTTTATCTGAGGGGTTGATAGCAATAAACAAAACTGTAGCTTTTTTTAAAAAAAATATATATATATATATATATATATTGGAAATTTATTTTAAATGTTAAAATGGCAAGAGTTGGCCTATTCATCCATAGACAAATACCTGCAGCATGCTGTGTCACAAAGAATAGCTGAGGTCTCTGAGATGTCAGATTCTGAATACTCCCAAACAGGCTTCTCAGGATATGCAGCTACATTTAGGAAACTGTCCAGTCCTTTTAAGATCAGTTGTGTTTACTCTTAATTCTAGCAAAATCATTCACAGCTCAAATTCCTAGTACTCCTTTCATTCTCCTAATTTCACCTGCAGCTTTCAAAAATACTGAAAATCCTCAGAATCATGACAACCTTCACTTCCCCTGCAGTGTTGTGAGGTCAGACCTGTCTAACAGAAATGGTGAAGAAAGAAGTGGAGAAAAAAACAGAGGCCTTTCTTAAAGTAATATTTTTGCTTGCCACTGTTCTCTAATACTTTTAGAGATGTACAAGCACAGCATAATCCCCTCAGATTGCCTCCTTTTCATACAATTCAGTATTGCCAAAATAAGCTGGGTTACTTTGAAATATTTCCTCTCCCTTCACAGCTCTGCTGCTAGACCCATCACAGTAAGAAGCATTCAAGTAAGAAAGCATGACTTCCCAACTGTTTAAATTATGTAAAATGCTAACAATATTCTAAATACAGGAAAACTCTGTCTTTAATGCTCCTCTCTGTCAGTTCACCAGAACTGCATCCATTTCAAAGGCTTCTGCTCTCCGCACAGAATTAAATAGCTGCTACAAATGTCCTTTGAAAAAGAGCTGCCATCAGTGGGATAGGAACACAAGCAGCCCGGGGGTTGGTATCAAACAGTCCCCCAAAAGAAATATTATGAAGCAACCAAGGACAGCTAAAGAGAGAAATCTAGGCTGAGAACTATTTAAGGAATTATCCTGAGAGAGGTTTCTTCCTGAAAATACAGCAGACATGGCTTACACTATAAAGCATCTTCTACTAGTACAGTTGAGAGCATACATGTATTCTAATCAAGTTTCAGTCCCAGCAGCTGAATCCCAGCTTTCTACAAGTAAAGTAATAGTAATTGTTGGAGCTACATGAGCCTTTTATTGGCATGTCTCCACTGTGTGGCAGTCTGTGTAGGTGTCTGTCAGCACAAACAGCTCTCTGCCATCAGCCTGACAGTGCCATTGTCTCTGCAACACTGACTGTGGATCAGATTTTCCACCTCTGCTGCCCAAGGATTACATGACTATAAATTCAGGAGCTTTAAGACATCACTGTGTCTTGGAAGAGTCCCTCCTTCACCTAGAGTATCAACACAAGTGCAGAGTAGTGCTTCATATAAGCTTTGTGCCTTGGTAAAGAAAGGGATCCTGGATTTTTATAACCTGCGTATTAAAAAAAAAAAAAAAAAAAAAAAAAAAAAAAGACAAAAGTCTAGCTGCAGGAAGTCATGAGGGACTACAGATATTCTTTTAGACTTTTCAAAAACTGACAAAATTTAATGGAAGATGAACTTCACAACATGGTGAAAGCACAGCTCTGAAGCAAGAAAACAATGGAAATAAATGAAAGACAGTGCTGCCACATGCTGGTATTGCATATGAGTTTAATGCCATTTTGTACCGGGACTCAGTACCAGTTAATGAATGCAGTAGACTCCTGAAACACACAGAGAAAGGTTCCCCAATACTGCTTAGCATGTAATAGTTCACTGGGAAAGGCAACACAGAAGATGCAGAGCCCACAAAGATGCAGGAGCTCTTTCAGACTCAACAAGACCACGGAGAAAAATGGAGATGAAAAAGATTCACAGCTCTCCATATCACAAGCATTAAAAGAATAAACAACAAAACAAAATAA
Source organism: Oxyura jamaicensis (assembly GCF_011077185.1). Lineage (NCBI taxonomy): Eukaryota > Metazoa > Chordata > Aves > Anseriformes > Anatidae > Oxyura > Oxyura jamaicensis. The sequence goes on along the minus strand of NC_048893.1, from coordinate 148,119,328 downwards.
ACAAACAACACCCCCTACTCTTTATTGTTTCACCATTTTGTTCCCAATGTCCCATCACAATTTTCAAACAGTTCTCTTCCCCTTATAAATGCCAGGGAATAAAGACACTCTGTTTCAAGGTAGCCAGTCCTTGGGCTTGTTCCTGGGCTATGTATGTGGTAAAAGAAGGCACAGAGAGTAACAAATTGTTAATCATTAACAATCTATGATGAGGAGCATGCCAAAAACATTGTTTTCCCAGCCAATCTAGTTTTTGATTTGTTTTGTTTTTTTAAAAGAGGGCATAAAGTCAGCCAAAAAGTCTGGATTTCCCAAAGAAACCACCTCAATAGAGACTTCTAATGTAGTCAAAAGTAAAAACACTCACAAAGGAAATAAATAAAAAATACAGAACAGTACCAATTCAAGTTAGTTTTTGTGTGTTGAAAATATCAAGGCATACCTAGAAACAATTCGGCAGCTGAATACCTGGATTTCACCAATTTACAAACATACTAAAAAAGACTCCACAAAAGTCATGGTATTATCAAAAATACATTTTATTTTCTATGCTAGATCAAAAGTTCATGTACAAAACAAACTGCTTGCATGCTGCACCTCAGTTCAATAATCATGTAGAAAATATTGAATGTTGTAAGAACAGAACAGAAGCAACCCTTTTCTCTGTAGGGACTGAGATTCATTTTACCTCTTTTATGCTAGCAGACATTTATTTAATTTTCCATTGTGTAATGACAGACATTCTCTCAGTTTTATCTTAACACAGGGAGGAAGCAAAGCAGCATCCTCTTGTTGAGATGTTGGTAGACTAGGTGTTGGCACAAATTCAAGTTTGTTGCCACACAATGTGCTCATGCTCTACTGAGGAAAGACATTTCAGTCAGTACATACCTGCCATTCTTTGCTGCTGTGCTCCAGCAGGTTACCTCTGTGAAGAAGCAAGTGGCACATGAGAACATGGGCATTTCTGATGTAGCTTCCAACAACAGCAGCAATATTTGGTGAGTGTCTGGCTTAGTTTTGTGAAATTTCTGCTGCTTACATAATTGTATTCAGTGTCTCTAAACCATCTTGTGCCTACTCAGATTTGGACTTATTCTTTCTCATCTGTTTTTCAGTTTCCTGAGACAGAGAAGAGTCTGGGCACAGAAGAGCTGCCATTGGGATATTAATGCCTCTGAATTCCTTTCTTTTCTTATGGTTATTCAGAGTCACAAGTCTGTGGGTCAGAACACCATTAATGGTCTTGCAGCTTGCTGTCAGTGGATGATAATTACGCTTACTCCAGATTTTCTGATTTCATACAAACTATCTTTGTCCAACAGCAGTCCCAAATAGGATTGCCAGCTATATTTCCATTGGCAAACCATATTTTGCTGGTCTCACAGCTGACTACACCGCAGGGGTAGGAGGAGTAGGATGCACTATTGCAGGATGTATTCCCCCATACAAAAGTTCTGCAACAACAACAACAAAAAAGCTGGACTTTCCACTGCAGTCTGATTCCCACACCTTCCACTGAGTATTTTAATGGATCACAGCTACTACCCCACTGTATGCAACTGCTCCACAAATGCCTGAAGCATCTGGTGACTTTCATTTACTGTCTTCAGCATGCATCCCTCAAGTGATCTCATTTCTATTGTAGTATTCCTGGCTGCTCTGGTAGCTGCTTTGGATGAAGGAATATAAAAGGCTTGGTATCTAAAACAATGTTTTTCTGCTCATTTTTCAAAAATAGATTATTCAGCCAAGAAAGTGGTGGGAATACAAAGTCAGTTTGACAAAAGTGGCTAGGAGACCAGTTAGAGATAGTGGTTAGATTCTTAAAAATAAATTAATATATAAATAAAAGAGAAGATGGAAAAATGAAATTGTAGGGAGTTTAATCCTGAACACCTATTAATACTCTGAGAGCAGCATGACACAATACAAAAATATCCTAGCAAGTTGTAAGCCTGAAGGTAGTATTAGGACACTAGGGTGCCTGCACACTGCTACAATTAGTTATTGCTGTAAAATGTTGCTGTGAGAAAGGGTTGCCATGGAAAAAGATTCAAAAATCTTTTTGAAATTTAGCTTCATAACAAAGATAGAAGCTGTGCAGAAACTTTGATAGTTTCTGCAGTATTCTAGTGCACTGTGTGGAGTACTTGCAGTGGCACTTGCAGCGCACTTCATATACACACTGGAGAAAAAATTAATAATGCAGGCTGTCTCTTTAGAAATCCTGGAAGATCAAATGTAATGTACTGAGATATTATGTAGCATGATGCAATATATTACCTGCGGTAGCACAAAAAATGGGTATCACAAAATAAAATATTTTTAGAACGCATATTAGCGTGCTTGACTCCTACTGAGATAAAAGTCAATTGACTATTGACTTATTGACTGCTAGGAATATGAATCTGACTTTAATATAGCATAATTACCAGGGAGTACTACGATATATCTTATTGAGTGTACTAAGATAGCACAGTGTCAGTAACATATGAAAGTAAAGCTGAGATTCGTGATAGCGGTTTTTAAACATATTGTTGTAATTGTCACTCCAGAGACTGCACAATTCCCACATTTAAAGGCACACAGAAATAATGCTGAATCAAAGCTTTTATCCAGTTCTTCATATACACGGAACTCACTGGGATTACAAGATTTCTGATATAAATTTATACAGAATAAATAACACTATAATAAGCTGTAGTACAAATATTTGTCTCATTGCTTCACGGTTCATGGACAGTTTAATGATGGAAAATATGCTCCTTTTGTGTTTCATTAACCTTCTCACTGCCTTGGGCATAAGTCAACTGCATTGCTCTAAAACTAAAGGAATATAAAACAGTGAGGTAAAAAAATGAAATTCAGTTATCCAAACAATTTAGACACAGACGTGCATTAAATTCAGAACTGACAAGCAAATGTCAAAGTTATGTACATCACTTTATGCTAGAATTAATCAAAATATTTATGCTGTTCAGTTGTACAAGCTGGCATACACAACTCCTGTAGTGAGGAAAACTATGCAAGAGTCTACTAACATTTTTAAATTGGAAGTACTCGAACTGTGCTCCTCACTTTTCTGCAAGATATCTAAACTATCAGCAGCCAAAAATCTCTTAATTGGAATGCCAATACTCTTTCCTTTTAAAAGCATCATGACACTGAGTGCTTTAAGGGCTAAATTCAGTGCTGTGATCCAGTGAGAATCTGGAAATCCTCAGATCCCACTCCTGGAAGGTAGTAAGATATGATGTTTAGAAGTGATGACATTTTAAGTTACTGAAAAGCTGCTACTGACCCTAAAGTGATTGCTGTTTGCCCTAGGGCTCAGGCAAATCTAAACCCTTATTTTGGGACAGGGCAAAAAAAGATATTTCTGTGACAGAATTTAAGAGAAAAATCAAATTGTGCTTGTTCTGAAGCTTCTCGGGGGTCCTGAATAAATCTGCCAAGATCATAATGACAGAAAATAACCAATGTGTATCTCTCTAGTTTTGTTTGATCCACAGTTTTGTTTAAGATGGACAGAAGGAGGAAAGAGAGGTGGAGACTCTATTAGTCATCATTACCTATAGCTTTAGTACCTATGATGCCTTCTTACAGAGTTCATTTCAGAGGACTTTCATGCTGGAAATATGTGTATGAGAAAAGTTACATAGCAAAAATTCATGAAGACTATGCAACCACACCCAAATCAGATTTTTTTTTTTTTTTTTTGGTTGTGATGGGGAGGGATCAGATTGAACCTAGGTATATCTATGCATGTAAACCAAACCCGATCCCAAATTTTTAACTTCTATCAGCTCAAACTGGTTCCTAAAAAGAAATGTTTCTGTATGGTTAAAGGACCATTCAGATGAAAATCTAAAGCTGAGAGTTTGGATGTGCATTTGCAGAAAACATTGCTGCAGACGGTATCTATTTGTAACCTGCCACCAAACAGATGGATACAGCTCTGCAGGGTGAACAGAACAAGGAGGCAAGGAAATTCACAGCCAATACCACCTTCAATACCACCAACAGGCAGTGCTGCAATAATGCTACAGGTACATAAAAAAACAAAACAAAACAAAACAAAAAAACAGCATGTGCAGGCAAATTGGGAAATAAAGATAAAAGCAGAAGTCAGTTTGGAATATTTCCAGTAATATATATGTTGAACCATTAACCTTTATTTATTTTTTCATGTATTATCACTGGGCACATGAACAGAGTAGATTTTGTACTATTTTACATCTGTAGAGAAAAAGAGTGGGCTTTGGTGCATTGGAGATGTTAAAATACGTTTCTATTATGGACTAGGATACCTGTGCATGTTCCTAGGGAATCTCCCTTCTCACTTGTGGGATCCTGTCTTACAGACTTCAGTCATCTTGCAAGTGACCTCTGGAGAAGAGCCAGCAGAATTTTTCCACTTTCGTACAAAGGATTGTCACCACAGATTTCAGAATCTTCCTGGGTCTTCTTGACAGCCCATCATTTAAGGGCATATCCTGTTACCAACAGCAATGCTTACACTTGACTACAAGCAGAAACAAAGCCATTTCTAATACCTTAACATTTTTGCTCATCATTTTGCCTTCTCAGCCCTTGGCATACCTGCTTTGTCTAACTATTTTCTACACTCAACAGCATGTGAGAGGATTCAACTTAGAATTAATTACACTGATATGAAGCCACTGGGGAATAAGTCAGTGCAGATTGCTCATTTGCCTCATGGGATAATGTGTCAAGGAGGAAGTAGCAACAATACATCAGGCAACCTAATATTTCCAAAGCCTGACACAACAGGAACGAAAGATGTTGAGCTTTAGTACGATCACAAAGCAAACACAAAAGCACATTGCTCTGAAGTGAGTTTTACGTGAAAGCACAGTTATGTTTGTGGATAATGTGCTGCTATTGAAGCTTTGCCTTTTGTACTGATTTCTGTTGCAAGTTTAAAAATCTGTGCAGAAGATAAATATGTTTAAACAACTTTAAGACTGTAAATATCACCTGTGCTAAGCAGGAGAAGGGTAGGTTAGTGGGGACAACCTTAAATTCAGATTCTCTATTTTGGCCTACATCTCAAAAGAGAAATCTATTTGAAGCTTCTTCAGTGTACAGGGAAGTGCTGAAATGAAGACCATTTTTAACTTCTGCTGTAATTTTGCTCACTTGCCTACTTTACATCATATTTTTACATCTAGTCTTCATTACTAGGTTTTTAGAACAGCTTTCTGCCCACCACTTCCCCAACCTATAAAAAGATCAGTACTTTATATTATTATATATATAAAAGAAAATTTAAACTGCCATTAAAACAAACAGACGTGTAACCAATTTTGCTTTGTGTTACATGTTGTTAGGACAAACTGTGGGTTGGATTTCCCCAGGCTCAATGAATAAAGAACAAGAAAACTCTAAAATTACCTCCTATTTTGCCAGCCAGAATTAACTGTTATCTGCTTCACCTTAAAATCTTTTATATGAATTGTTCAGCAAAACATTTTCCAGTGGCTGCTATTCTGAATGAAGAAATTGTCTGATATCATTTTTCCTAAAAGATCCAAAGGTGATTAATCTACTTCACTGACTGATCATCTGCAAATCTGCAGCTTTTAAAAATAAAGTCAAACAAACAAAAAATCTTAGGGAAGTATGAAAAAAAAAAAAAAAAAAAAAAAAAAAAACTAAAAGACTGTATGAGAAATGCACTTCATGCTTTCCTATCTCTGAATCTTTTATGCTGATGGTTTCTCATTAACCTGTTTGGTGGTATGAAAACAAATTGTGTGCATTGATCACCAGATCTGAATGTGTTTGGGACCATGTTGGTAGGGAGGAGATGGATGAAAAATACCAAGGCCAGGACTGGTCAGCTGGGGGAGTCTCCTCTCAGTCCCAGTTACAAGGGAGAGGAATAAACTTGCTTGGTGATAGAATTCCAGCTCTAAATGCCAGTATGCCTGTTCCTTTACAACAACTGGTTTTATATTATCTAGTCAGGGAATCATTCAAAGGTTCAGCCAAGGAAGCATGAAAAAGAAATTTTAAGAAGAGCTCAAAAATGTTTTTTGAAAAGAGTCACCACCTGAGCCTCCAGCTGCTATGCCACTGAGGCTGGACTACTGCTGCTATCTGAGCTGACCTAGTTTAAAGACAGTTACACCAACAATTTACAGAAATATAGCACAATCAACCAGCAGATAAGCAGTCTGATACACCAAGATTCATAGAATCATAGAATGGTTTGTGTTGGAAGGGACTATAAGCATCATCTAATTCCAAACTTCCCGTCCATGGGCAGGGACACCTCCCACTAGGCCAGGTTTCTCAAAGCCCCATCAAACCTGACCTTGAACACCTGTGGATGGGGCATCCACAGCTTCTCTGGGCAACCTGTTCAGTGCCTCACCACCCTCATAGTAAAGAATTTCCTCCCTATATCTAATCTAAACCTACCCTTTTAGTTTAAAACCATTACTCTTTGTCCTTTCACTCCACTCCTGATAAAGAATCCCTCTCCAGCTTTTCTGTAGCCCCCCTTATTGGAAGGCTTCGAAAAGATTTTCTGGAGAACCTTCTGTTCTCCAGGCTGAACTACCCAAACTCCCTCAGCCTGTCTTCATAGCAGAGATGCTCCAGCCCCTTTGACCATCCTTGTGGCCCTCCTCTGGAGTCGTAATGCTTCCATGTCCTTCTTGTGCTGGGGGCCCAAGAGCTGTACACGGTGTTCCAGGTGGGGTCTTACAGAAGCAGAGTTGAGGGGGGAGAATCACCTCCCTTGACCTGCTGGCCATGCTTCTTTTGATGCAGCCCAGAATATGTTTGGCTTTCTGGGCTGCAAGCACACATTGCCAGCTCATGTGGAGCTTCTCATCAGTCAACACCCCCAAGTCCTTCTTATCAGGGCTACTTTCAATCCATTCTCCATCTAACCTGTGTTTGTGTGCTTGGGATTGCCCCAGCCTAGGTGTAGGACCTTGCACTTGGGCTTCTTGAACTTCATAAGGCTCACACAGGCCCACCTATCAAGTCTGTTTAGGTCCCTCGGGATGGCAATTCAACAAATCTGTTATTTCTTACTTCTGAAGGGTAAGAGCTTGTACTGGGTCTGGCTGGGATGTTAACTTTCCCTGCAGCAGCCCATACAGTGCTGCTCTATGCACTTGTAGCTAGAACAGCAGTGGTATCACACCGGTGTTGTGTCTGCTGCTGAGAAGTGCTGGCACAGCATCAGGACTCTCTCTAACCCTCCTAGGGGGTGAGCAAAAAAGTGAGAAAGAAACATCACGAGGGCAGCTGACCTAAACCAACCAAAGGGTTCCATACCATATGATGTCACACTCAGCAATAAGAGGTGGAAAAAGGAAGAAGAGGGGAGGGGTGGGCTCTCGTGAAAACGTCTGTCCTCCCAAATACTGGCTACGTGCGTTGAGGCCCTGCTTCAAGGACGTGGTTAAGCATCGCTCATTTGTGGGAAGCAGGGAGTAATTTCTTTCCTCTGCACTTCCACATAGCTTTTACTTGTTTTGTTTTGTTATTCCCTTTCCCCCTCCCTCTTCCCCTTTCCCTTTTTTTCCCTTTAGTTGAATTGTTTAATTAATAATAATATTTCCTTAATATTTTTATTCTCTTTAATTAAATTATCCTTATCTCAACCTGTGAGTTGTTCTTTCCTTTACTTCTTCTCCTCCTCATCTGAGGAGGGGGAGTGAGAGAGTGCTTGTGGTGTTCAGCTACCTAGCACAGTAAAACCACCACAAAGCTTCAGCTATCAAACACAGTATAATGTTCCCTAGTGGCAAATTATAAAAAAAGGTTTATTGATTTTTATTTTTTTTTTAGCAGTTGACTACACTTACTGAAGCAAGCTATGTTGCAACACATATAGCACTGTATGGGATGGGAGATGACATATGACAAAAACATAAAATTGCACCACGTTTCTGACAGAAAATGTATTGATGTTTCCTCATTTCCATTGTTTGAAATTGCAGCAGTTTTAAAATTTTTGTTTTATGTGGAAGTTGTAAGACACAGCTTAAGGACCAGGTTTGAACACACTAGAAATCTAAGGCGAACTGAAAATGAAACATAAGCGAAGGATGCTGTGAGGGAAGGAATGATATGATTACGTGTGCGCTGAGGAAGGATGTTTCCCAATTGGGCATGGACCTGCTGTTAGTTAAGGCTTCATAAATTTTGTTGTGATGCAACAATAGCAATGACTAGGAAAGGTCAACTGGTATAGTCCTTAGTTTAATTGGCTTGTTGAAGCTGTAACACTGCTAACTGCATATTACTAACTTCACTCTGCTAGGAGAAACTTTCCAGCCTGAAGGAAATTGTATTATTTGTCCGCAAAATCAACTGAAAGTCACAAAACTAATCACTGGGAAACATAGTTTCTTCATTCACACACAATCCATTTGGCAAATACACATGGGGCTAATTCCATGAACAAGGAGGCAAACTGTAGCTTATCTTTATATCAGATTTAGGTAAAACTAAAGTCCTAAAGATGACTGCAGAATTGGTGTCTAAAAATATCCTGGTGCTGAATCCAGTAACCTTCATAACTGGGGCAACGTCTCCCAAGGAGTTATGAAGAAGAATGTTTAAATTAGATTTTAAATACTTATCATGCACAATAGATCACTTGTGAAATTCAGTGTATGGTTCTTCTACAGATGTCACCAGAATGCAGCTGTAATACAAAATCTAAGCATTACCAAAGATAGGAGTTGTCTATTTTTTTTTTTATTTTTTAATAAAAAGATTAGCAAATGTTTAAGAAAACCTTTTTACAAGTATTATATAAATGGGAATGTTAAATTTTACACAAAGGACCATAAATGTGATTTTGTGATTTTTTTTAGTTCATTCCAACATTTGTGCACATAATTCCTAAAAAATGATTACAAGTGTATACCCTTAAATTAATAAAGTTCTGCCTTGTATACTCATGGAAGGTGTGTGGGGAATCAGAGCTACTTCAAACATATTACTCTTATTCTATTGAAAATTCCTACACTGAAGGACATACAGGGAACTTCACTATAACTATGCCCAAAACTACATGAAGATTTGAAGAAACTTAATTGTGCAACCATTCTTTTCTTTCTTTCTCTCTTTCTCTCTTTCTCTCTTTCTCTCTTTCTCTCTTTCTTTCTCTCTTTCTCTCTTTCTCTCTTTCTTTCTCTTTCTTTCTTTCTTTCTTTCTTTCTTTCTTTCTCTTTCTTTCTTTCTTTCTTTCTTTCTCTCTCTCTCTCTCTTTCTCTCTTTCTCTCTCTCTCTTTCTTTCTCTCTCTCTTTCTCTCTCTCTTTCTCTCTTTCTCTCTTTCTTTCTTTTTCTTTCTTTCTTTCTCTTTCTTTCTTTCTTTCTTTTTCTTTCTTTCTTTCTTTCTTTCTTTCTTTCTTTCTTTCTTTCTTTCTTTCTTTCTAT
>NC_048893.1:148079027-148109789 GCF_011077185.1 Oxyura jamaicensis | reverse complement strand
TCTCTTTCTCTCTTTCTCTCTTTCTTTCTTTTTCTTTCTTTCTTTCTCTTTCTTTCTTTCTTTCTTTTTCTTTCTTTCTTTCTTTCTTTCTTTCTTTCTTTCTTTCTTTCTTTATTTCTTTCTTTCTTTCTTTCTTTCTTTCTTTCTTTCTTTCTTTCTTTCTTTCTTCCTTTCTTCCTTTCTTCCTTTCTTCCTTTCTTCCTTTCTTCCTTCCTTTCTTCCTTTCTTCCTTTCTTCCTTTCTTCCTTTCTTCCTTTCTTCCTTTTTTCCATTTTCCCCCCAAATTCTTAATCAAAACATCATATTTTTGAAACTACACTTCAAACTTTCATTTGTCTCCAATTTAGTTAATTCACTATTTGAATATGACAGCTGAAACAACAGGTTTCTATCGATTCTGAGTATTAAAGTTAAGATGTTTAGCAAGAAAAATATTACCTTGTTATCAGTACTGGGGTATATGATTACAGATACTTACAGAATGTACCAAAGGTCTGTGTGAAGCAGGATATAAATTATGAACTTTTTGAATATATCAAATAATTTACAGCAGAACACCGGAGAAAATAAAAATAATAATAAAAAAATACCATGGCAGATTGAACAAAAGAGGTAGCCTGCAGCCAGAGATATGAACAAGTTATTAACACTTATTTTTTTCAGCACAGCTGTAATGAGGTCACATTATCTCTGAATTTCTAGTTATAAATTTTCACAAAATAAATTACTGTATGAAGAAATGCTACACGTTACAGAAAATAAAGAGCTAGTGGAGAGCTTTCCACATAAGGAAAGAACCTCCAAATGCTCTTAGGGTTCCTAGTTATCTGTTTTGTCAAGCTGACAAAAGTTCCAAAGCTACTTATTGTAACTAAACACCACTTTGTTCTTAAAGCAGAATATTGTGTTACTTTTACTGTGTACATTTAAGATGCTTTTTGTTTCTGTTTTTGATGCAGATGTTTGTTTGGTTTGGTGTAATTTGATTTTGCTTTTATTAAACAAGTATAATTGTTTAATTGCACAGCATATGGGGCTGCATGGAGATCTCCCCTCTCTCCAGCAGCACCTGTATTTTGGAGCCTCACCAAGTCTCAAACTCAAACTCTCTCAAAACCTCTGTAGTCTCAAAATGCAGGGATAATATTTACAGTACTTACTAAACAATGAAGGTGTTACCAGTGTTAAAACTGACAAATTCAGGTTTGCAAAATGTACTGGAAAGGGAAATTTTGAATTTGGAAGGATATCTATTTCTAGGATATTCAGCTCGCTGAAAGTCACGGCTGATGACAAGAACAGGCTCTTTGAAAAAGCAGAACTCCATAGTTTTATAGTGTTCTGAATAACAAATTAAGTGGAAAGAAAAGTACAGACTGCTTTGAACAACTTGTTTGTTTTTTGCTTTTTTTTTTCTTAAAAAAAAAAAAAAGAATATGTTCTCACTTCTTCCTATCTTCAACTTCAGCATTGCATAAAACAAACAAGCAAACAAATAAATAAATAAATAAACATCTTAAAATTGAATTTGATTTAAATGTCAGTCATGAGAGAGACAGATGCTTTTCAAAACAAAAGAAAACATTGAAGCTTTCTTCCCTATAGACAGAATTGAAAAATATTCTTCCTGGCAGCTTAGCTAAACCATCCCATAGTCTGCAAAGTCAAAAGCTAAAATTATATCAAAATAGGTAATCTTCCTTATGAAAAGGCCAGTGGTTATTCATTTCAAGAGAAAAAAGGAAAAGAAAAAGGCTACTTTATCATGTGTGAAAACAGCAGACTTAAACCTAAAGTCAAGGCAAAGTATGGACATAATACGAAACAATTGAGTGAACTGTCTTCAATTACACAAAATAATTCAGGGCACCGAGTTTACACCCACATTCACTTCTGAAACATATAAATTCAGTTATGTCACTACTGTCAGATAGTACTTGTTATTAAAGTATCATGTTAATCTGTTGCTTTAGTTTGAGGTAAATCTTTTTTGTCTAAAATATTAAGTCACTAATAAAACTATATCTTTGAAAGGAAATAAAACAGATGCATTCTTGATAATACTGAACAGAAAAGAATACAACAACTATCTGTGCTTACTACATATCTGTACATATGTCACTGCACCATGTGCTATATCTCTGTTCTATAGGCAACAGACACATCAGCTGTTCAACTGAAGCACAACAAATCATTTTTATAGCATTGATCTGCAAATTTTGCTCACTGAATTTCATGCTGAATTCTGCCTTCAGCCATTTGAAATGAGCAAGATCACTATTAGTAATAATGATTTCTTTTGCCAACACAGCACCCTCATTAAGAAAACAAGCAATTCAGAAAATCATTCCAGATTCTTTAAAATATACCTATCCTTTTACTGGAAAAGTTTGCTGCCTCAACTTAGTAATTAACATTACCATGAAAATCTCAAACTGCGACTTGAAAGGACTCTTCAAAGGGACTACCTATAGTACATTTTTTTCTGTAAATACAAAAAAAAAAAAAAAAAGAAAAAGAAATCGAGTTTTGTACGTACAAAAATAAAACATTGATTTTTATTAGTTCCATAATAACTGTGCTGTTGCTTGTTCTGTGAGCTAATGACTTTCTTTTTTGGATTAAGTCACGTCCTCACATATCGTTATATATCCTATATACACCTACTGTTATTCCAATTGTGTTTGCCAGTTTAAGATAGAATATTTCATACTAATGGAAAATAATATATTTTAAGATCATATATTTTACTGTACAGCACTTGTTTCTATTTCTGTATGTGGAAAACAAAATAGTAAATGAAAAAAAAAAAAAAAAAAAAAAAAAGTTCTACCTCAATTCTTTTATCCCTCTTTTAAATTTTCAGTCAAAGATTTGTTTCTCAAAGAATTATATGAACCACTGATACTGAACTGAACCAAGCTAAGGATTACATATTTCACAAAGAATCATAGAATCATTAGGGTTGGAAAGGAGCTCAAAGATCATCTGGTCCAACCATATGACCCACTAAGCCATATCCTTAAGAACTACATCCAACCTTTCGTTGAACACCCCCCCCAGGGACAGTGATGCCACCACCTCCCTGGGCAACTCTTTCCAATGCCGGACTGCTCTTTCTGAGAAGAAATTTCTCCTCATTTCCAACCTGAACTTTTCCTGGTGCAACTTGAGGCCATTCCTTCTAGTCCTATCACTAATTACCTGTTAGAAGAGGCTAAACCCCAGCTCCCCACACCTTCCTTTCAGGTAGCTGTAGAGAGCAATAAGGTCTCCCCTGAGCTTCCTCTTCTCCAGACTAAACCACCCCAGTTCCCTCAGCCACTCCTCATAGGACTTGTGTTACAGGCCCTTCACCAGCTTTGTAGCCCTTCTATGGACACGCTCTCGGGCCTTAACATCCTTCTTGTTGGCATGCATAGAGCCAAAATGTGTCTAGTCTTCATTATGGCCTGAATTTTCACAAGTAACTCTAGTTTAAAAAGTATAAAATAAATTAAAATAAATTCACAGCCTCCCTTCCCCTCAGTAGCACACTTCAGTCAGTTTTTGATCTGCAGCTACAGCATGCTTAGAAATTACTGTTTCATCTGCAACAATGCACACACAAAGTAGGTATGTCACTCTTAAGATCTTGCTAATTAAAACTCCCACACAAAGTTTTGATGATACTGGTGGAATTTCCTGGAGCTAGTGCAGAGATCTGACATGCTTCATCTATCTTAATGTGGCACATTCAGGCCTGACACCAGTATCATAGCTCCTCAGAAAGAGGAATAAAAACCAAAATGCACTCTTTACAGCTATCTGTGCCTGGTTAGACAGCAATAACTTGCATACCTGTCCTCCTAGAAACAGATTTTGAACCAAAGTGCTCTATCAATATCTTCAGACAGGGCAATGGCAAGAGTAACCAGGCCACACAGCACCCTGGTTCTTCGATCTGATACTGCCTTCCAGGAGCAGTCTCAGTAAAAAAAAATGCTCCACAGGAGTCAGAACAGCTCCTTAAAGACTGATTATAGATGGAGCCAACCCCTGTGCCCACAGCCAGGCCCCCCCACATCGTCTACATTTTGCAAGAATAATGAATATTGGCAGATCCTAATAAGAGGCAGAAATCTCCTTAGTGTCCAGACCTGCCTCCTGGGATCACTCTGACCAGGCATGACACCAGATTCAGAAAGCTTAGGAAACAGATGAGATGGCATCACCTTGACACAGTCACTCTCAAATTACACACTGATATAGCTCTCAGCTAGTTACTTTAAAATAAATAGATAATTGGCAATATTTCATTTTGAAAGTAAAATTTATGGATGGCTGTTAGCTGAAATTATTTTTCAAACATCCTCTTGAAGCTAGAATTTATAAAATTCATATTGAGTTCTGTACCTATCAAATATGATGGTTATCTTTGCATCATTAAGGATTAATTTGCAGTGCATGTGATCTTGATGTCAGTTGCTGGCTAGTACTGTAGATCTATGACCACAAGTGCAGTGGAATACTGCTGTTGCTGAGACAACAAGGATATCATTTCGAGGAACATAAAAATAGAAAAATAATATGCTTTTGAATTAGTAACAGAAGATGAAAGGAATGCATAGAGGCACAGCAGAATTATATACATGGCCTTTAAAAATCTTTAAATATTGCCATTGCTCCACCTGTCTCATGCTCTGTAGGTAGTAATAGCATAGGACACAGAAGGCTTGCAGCATTATAAACCCAGTTGAAATCTGAGTGAATATAAGGCTCCACAGAGAAAAAGCACATTGTAACAAAGTCCATCTATCCCTGCAACCCATCTCCATGGCAAAACCAGATCCCTAAAGAAAGGTTAAAACAACAACAACAAGAAATCCCATAGCGGACATTGGGTACGTAGACGGCCAGAAGGACTACCCCCTATAAACAAGGGGACAAAAAGAAACCCAAACTCATACAACATATTCAGGAGGTATGTTCCTAGCATGTTAATGATCTATATAAAATGGAAGCTACTTATGAACATTGTATCCCCTCCTATCTTACAAGAGGTACAACAATACATGCATAAATTACAGGACAAAGGCAGAACTCCTTCAGATTAATAACACCTTTCTTTCCAGATATCTTAGAAGAGACTGGGCACCATGTTTATGTGTAAACTGGAAGATTAGTTCTGAATAAAGGACACAGTGCTATTATAATTTTGTTTTGGACTTGTAATTGTGGAATTTCCGTGTTTTCAGTTAAACACTTAAATCAATTTTCTATCCATCGGTGGAGAAGGAGGTCTGGGAATTCAGTGTGCTGAACTACACATGCACAGCTATAATCTATATAATTTTATATTTTCAGTGATGACTCCAATTACAATATAATATTCTCCCCCCTCCTCCCCCCCCTCCCCCCAGTCTTCAAAACATTTAGCTATTGATATATTATATGGCTTAATTACAGCCTTATGTTTATCACTTATTATACTGAACACGCAGTCTGCATGAACTGACTTTACAAGCCAATCAAGAAAGCAATGCCACCATGACCCTGCATGTAATTTTGTGTGCCAAGAAACAAAGGCTATCATATAAGGAGAATCTGTATTCTAAATGAATACAATAATGACAGCACAGGCATCTCTCTCTGAAAGACTAAATTATAGTGTAGGATAAACTACCTGCCCTTGGACTTCATTCAAATTTAGCATATTTCAAAGGCAGCTTGATTATCTGTGTGATAGCCTCTGTTTAACAGCACTAACTCAGATTATTTTATTTATTTTCAGTAACATAACACCCAATCTATGCCTGTATCAGAGAACAATCTGGTCAGTAACCACTTTACACCCCAGAAAATGCAGAGTTTTAGATCTCTTCCTTAAGCAAATGAAATCAAGGTAAACTTGTGCTCTATAAATTAGTTGTGAGAAAACCACTGCATTCATTTACATACTCTTTCAGTCATACATTCTTGGACCTGATCCATTAAAATTATGTATCAATATCCTTGTGTTTTGTAGAAAGGTTTGCTGGGTAATCTTCATCACCAATATCTTTTAGCTAATTAAACCAAAGGAGGTCGCAGACTCCTCTTCATAATGGTGGTGGTTATATTCCTTGCCAATGCCTACATATTTATTTTTTGAATCTTTTGTACCTATGTACTACTAAAGCAATCAAAAAAAATGTAGAGAGATCACAGCAGTATGATAGATTACCTCAAATACTTCCTGATCCATTTGCAAAAACTAAAGATATGTAGATTGGTGCACTAGTTTTATTGGCCCCAACATGAAATTCTCTTTTTTGTCTTTTACTGTACATATCCAAAGTCTTGGAAAATTTAAGTAGCTATTCTATACAATACAATTTTGTTCTGAAACATTTTCACCAACTTAAAAAAAAAATAAAAATGCTCCCTTTTTAATTTTTGTGTGTTGTGGTGTCTTTTTATGTCTTGAAGTCATAACCATCTGTCAGATTGTTTCCTAATCTCTGCAGTATTTCTGAAGTATGCTTTACCTTCACAGCAAGCTCTAAAGGTTGTGCCCTACTGCACATCCATGTCCTATATAACTGCTTTCAAGACAAATTTCTAGGCATTAAACCTATTTTTAGATTTTGCTGGGAAGTAAGTAAGAGAGGAATGAGGAAGTGTTGAAAGCTGCAGAATGCAACACAAGTGCACCCTGTAAGCTTACAATGAAGTTTCTTATGGAGGTGTGTTTTGGAATGTAATAAAAACCCACAACTTTTCTCCACTCTCAGAAGCATGAAATATGGTATTAGTTATAGGATTATCACCCCATTTCTGAACTGTCATCTGGTCATCATGCCATTCCCTCCCTGAATATTATTTGCTCCTTTTGCAATGAAAAGCAACTCAGACTAAAATGCTCACAGTACACAGTAGAGCTAAGACACTGAAATTTTTGAAGAAAATTTGAACAATACCTAAACACAGAATGGTCAATTAAAATATAGCATTCTCATAAACAATTTGTTAAAGTAATTAAGAATTGTTCCTAATATCTTCCTTTCACTTCACAAAAATACTACCTTTCTAGAATATATCCAAAACTTCTCAGACCATAACTCTCAATGAAACTAATGTTAGGAAAAATGAAATGTAAATCACAGAATTTTATGCATTTTTTTTAAAGTGTTAGTAGTTCAGCTACTTCTCAGTACATGGTATCTCATTTTCTGTGATAACATAATTACATCAGAAAATAGGGTATTGTTTCAACATTCTGTTTAATGATAAGGGGAGTAGAGTTTTCAAAAGTATTCACCCTTATCTGGGTTTTGCTCCAACTGAATTTAGTCTTATGCTAAAATGCACATTTTTATGCTTGGGCCATTGGAGCTGCTGAAGGAGGTTAGATGTTATCTATATTATAGCTGTGAAACTGTGCTGTCATTCCATCAGATTTCAGCTAGGGACAGAGGCCACACATTAATTCTTCTTTAAGCTCTGCTGGAGAGCAAATGAAGATTATTGCATGCATTGTTTTCTGATAGATAATTAACATATATCCTCTTGTTTAATTCCCCCCACCCCCCACCCCCCACCCCAAGACAAAAATGAAAGTATAGAGTTTCACATAGAAAGGGACAACACTGAAAACCAGTGTGTACAAGCACAAATATAAAACAATTTACAGTAAATATTCCTCTATGCTATTTTTTAGTTTTGCACATTCAAATAAAAACTCAGATCTCTACTATATCACTGAAATTGGGAAGGAAATTGGAAAAATAACCAACAGAGACCACTGAAAAAAGCAACCCAAAATAGAAAGAACATGGACAAAACATTAATGGAAGGATTTTCCATTCTCTGTGGTACTAATTGGATTTCATTTTTATTTTGACTCATTCCCAGTCTTCTTTCTGTACTCTTTTTGTTGTTGTTGCTGTTGCTATTGTTGTTCTTCTGTGTTACCATTCAAAATAAACCTCTAGCTATATTTTGCAAGGAAGGACAAAGATAAAAAATTGGGGATTGCTATTAGTGACATAATAATCTCACTGCAGATCTAAAATACACCAGGTTTTGTTTATTGCCTGCCACTGAATTCAATAGCTTCCCTGTTATTTAACAAATGTGTCCTTTTTCAAAAGGAGTGTAAGTATACATGTTACCTTTGAATTATATACATTATACACCTATATATGATGACAGCTACCAGTTACAGTGATTGATTTTAAATTTTTTAAATAACATTATACAAATCAAGCAACTTCACCTTACTACCTTAGAGTAAATTTAGGTTTCCATATATTCATATTTGTGCAGTATTCCTTACAATTAGCTAAAAATCCAAAGGAAGTAGAGCAGATATTAATTCACAGATTTCAGAACTCAAGGAAAACATTGTTATTACTTACATTATGCTGATTGATATAAATTTTTGTTACATGTTAAACATGAAAAACACATGGCAGACTTATCTGTACAGTGAACAATAACAACACATCTATGTACCTTCTTTTATAGCTTTTGGCTGCGTGGACATTATAAATATCCTCTCAAGGGAGAAAAGATGCAGTGCAGTCCTTGCTGTAACAATTAATTGTGATTCTGTTACTACAGAACAGAAATTTCCCAACTGAATAAAGCAAGATGCTTATATGTAGGATATGGCTATAAAAACTTAAGAATGGAAGAGGAAATAAAATCACAACAGTTTTGTGATGGTAATATTTTAGGACACTAAAACTCAGGGAGAGAAAAGGGGAGGGAGAGAGATGAGTGTCTTAGATGAGGAGGCCAAAATGAGATACCCTGTGGGAAGGAAGGACTTTGCAAACAGATTGCATAAAGAGGTACCTGCAAGGAGGCAGGAGTGGGTGGTGACTGCTGAAAAGCCCTGTGAACAGCTCCATGTTGGGCATGTTTGCTACTGGGCAGGTCTGAGGTTTATAAGCAAAGAAAGCTCTGATAATACAATGGGGAGTTGTGCTGTTTTGTTGTTGGTGGTGGTGGTGGTAGTTCTTTTTTTAGAGCATAATTTTTCTGACAGATCAATCCACCACCAGCTCATGTGCTCAAGTAAGAGAAAAGAGGAAATCTGTATTATATACAAAATTGGCAATGACCTAGTATTACCCTGTACAAGCTGGTGCTATGTAATTGCAGTGTTACTTCTTTATAAACAGACACTTTTCTTTTTTTTTTTTTTTTTTTCTTCTGAAAGCTTTGCCTAGTGAGTCACACACATGGAAGTGAGCAGCCTCAGAAATCGTCTCAGCCTCTGAAGCATCCCCTGTTGTTAAATTCACTGGTATCTTTCAAGCCTCCTAGAACAAGTGTGACATCTGTGGGAAATTCTCAAAAACAAATTCACATGGCACCACAAAATATTACTGACCCTGGAAAAGTGCTCACTAAAAAACAGACAACTCTAGATTTCAGTCCTATAAGTCTAAATTCCACCGGGCTCTCACAGTCTTCAGTTAAAAGGCTAAATTTATTGTAAAGTAGGCAACCAAAAATTCAGAAACCATATCAACTATATGGAACTATTCTGATTATGCATGACACTGAGGAAAATTTTCTCTGGAAAATATACTAAATACTGACTCAGACAAATCAGTCCAGTGAAATTAGACCTAACAGTCAGAACTGTACAGGTCTTAGTAGAAATAAAGGCAGACATTTAATACCTTTTTAAATCCAAGCCTTTACCTTTCCCAAATGACAGTACATCGCTCATATTTCCAATTAACTAAGTTTACTAGAAGGAAAAACTCAACCTCAAATCTTTTCATTATTACTGAACCCACTGAAATCCTGCAATGGGCAGTCCCCTAGTTACTTCTTTTTCAATTCTGACAGCTTGATTAAGTGTTGCAGTCCAAATGACAATACATCCAAGGTAAAAAAAAAAAAAAAAAAAAAAAAAAGTAAAAAAAAAATGCATTAATTATTTGGTTGCATTATTTCTCAAGGGCCGAGGGTCATAGACTGTCTAAATGAGTGTAATCATGTAAATGTTGGACTTGAAAAGGCATTTTGGTAGAGAGGTTATAGGCCCTGCTGAAGTTTCCAGCTCTGAATCAGAAACAAGTCTGTCTATCTCATGCTGACAAGCTTGTCTAATTAATGGTTAGAAACCTCCAGTGAGATGATTGATAGGCTTTTACCCTGTCCCAGTACCTTATGTGGTTAAAGCTTTTTTTCTTGACTTCACTGATAATTAAACTAATTACTTCTTGTCCTATCTGAGATGAACATAAAAATAGTAGTTTGCTTTCTTTGGGCCTCTACAGTACAGATTAATGTAATCCAGTTCCCCAACATCAAGACCTACTAAATTCAAGATCAACAAGGTATGCAAAGCTTTTTTCTTACCACTAGGTGAGCTACTTTATCAAAGATGGTGATGAGACTGATTTCACACAATTGCTTCCTGATAGATTCACATGGGTTGTTTCTAACTGTATTCATATTTCCATGCTTATAAAATGTTTTTTTTTAAGAATATGTCTATGATATCTGGAAAAATACTGTTTGCTAGATTCTACCTCTTCCTTTCACCCCACCCTCATGCCTCAAAACTATATACAATGCTTGGCCTGCTTTGGGGTTTGTGGGATTTACACACTATCCCTTTGCATGTTAGAGGACAGTCAACATCAGGCAGTTCTGATCAAAACTAGTCTAAAAATACTCTAGCTTTGAGTGACTCCTGTTTTGACTCACTCTCTGTTGGGTCCAATTGGTTCTGGTGACAAATATCTCTGTGAAGACTAGAAGCTTGGACCACTTTGGCTTTCTTAATGACATACACTGCTCCTCATCCTGCTAAGGATAAACCAATAGGCACATTATTTCTTCTCTTGCTTTTGGTGTATTTATTCAGGCTCTTATCACCTTCTATGTTTCCCACTGTAACTTTCAGCTTTATCTTTTCAAAGTTATATGCTTCAAATCATATGCTCCATACCTATACTTAATCCCATACTTGTTTCCAAGTTCTGCTACTTGTTCTACAATTAATATGACTAATAGTCAAAGCTGTCTTTTTTTTTTTTTTTTTTTTTCCTCCTAATTCAGGTCTCTCTTGATAACTAACAGCTCTCCTGAATGCAACAACTCATTGTTTTCTCACTCCATTATTTGTGATCACCTTTACCTGTAAGCAGCCTCCAAATCCAGCTTTTCCCTAAGTCCATCAATTGAAAATACTGATGTATTACAATTTAGGCACTGAATGAGGGTGCTGCAACTGTTTAGGGTATCTGGAATACTGATTTTTTGGGGGGACATTTTGCAGATTTGTGTTTATATGTGGTTCTAGGCAGAACTACATTGAAATTAAGGGGGCTCTGTTTGAGGTTGTGGTTGACACTTATATCAATCCATTTACAGCTCTGTCTAAAAAATGGTTTAAAAGGGTTTAAATTGGCATGGACAAAGGAGGAAAGGAGAAGGGAAGGAAAGTCAAAGGACTGCAGTAACAATGACAGGCACTGGCAAAATCAGCATTTGCAGCTGTTTCCTCTGGAGGAAAACAAGACATTCCAGCACCTCTATCAGATGAGCAATATACATATACTGAATTAACAAAATATGTGAAAGATTAATTTGCATTGTAAATATTATTTATTCCTAAGTAATTCTTCTATACTGTTTAAAACACTTGTTTCTTTCTATTTAACATAGTTTCTATCTTGTAAATAACTACAATTTCAGATGAGAAACATACATTATAGATAGCATTTTCACTTTTGTTAAGGGGTGTTTGTGAATAAACGAAATAAAGAAAGGAGTCTTATTCTTTGTAATTTTTATATCTCATTTCATGGCATAAATCATAAATAAAATTCTTTACTTGCCACTAGGTATCACTTAACACAATTAAGGAAGAAATAAAATTGAGAAAAAAAGGAAAAAAAAAAGGAATTCTATATTCTTGATTTCAAGTCTTCAAAACTATTATATTTATACCTATATTAATGTTTAAGAATTACTTGTGTTCTAGTTAGTCACTTTTTAATTAATGCAAAAGAATTAAGGTTTAAGGATATGAGTATGTTATATGCATATTTTATGAGATAAAATGTACATTCTAACAAAGTTAGAAGAATTGACAGAAGTCAGGAACCAAATTAGAATCATGTAAATGTCAAATATTGTTGCTGTACATTGCTTAATTCTTTGCTAAGGACCAAAGGAAGACCAATTAATGCATATTCCCATGTTATAAACAAAAAACTAAACACCAAACAACCTCCCTCCCCCCCAAATACAGTAGAACCAAATCTCAAAAATATAAATCCCCCAAACCCTCATCAACAAATGATTCTCCCGAAGTTTTTTGTCTTTTTGTTAATGAAAAAGTAATATAGATTTCCAAATGTAATAGTCATAGTAATGGTATTTAAAGAGTAGGGGAGAAATAACTGAAAATCTTCATTACATATTAATGAGCTTTCTATTTGTGCTATAGAGAGCATTAAAGTTTGCATAATAAAACTCTCTTCTATAGTTTACATTCACATTTTACCTTTCAGATCTCATCAGTATGATACATTTATTCACAGGTTTTTCACATCATTTACCTCCAGTAGCAGATTTGATTCAGTATCCTTTTACTCATGTGGGGCTCTCTAATTTCAGAACAATTTCTGCAGCAATTTCTTTTTCATATCTATGAGGGTTCAGGTGCACTTGTCTGCTTCCTGCCTCCTGATAATTGACTTGAAACACTCAGAGTTGTGCATGAGAAAACTGTATTAACCTTAGTATCTTATGTTTCCAAGTAAACTTGAATTTTGTATTACAGTAATATTTTAACCTAACCAGCATCATACTGTGCATTACTGTCTAGGTGGTACAGTGTATCCTGATACATTCCCTTTAAAAATAAAAGTTTTAATTTCCATTTACAACTGATACAGAAGTCTTTTTTTTTTTTCTTTTTTTTTTCTTTTTTTTTTCAGCAATTCATGTTATTATAAATAATAGAAAATGGAAAAACTTATCAAAATACTTTTGCTTGCTAACTCCATGTATACATGTATATACATTTAGCAAATTCTATTACAGAAAAATGAATTTACCTTTGTCTCTGCCATTCTTACTTAGGCTTATGCAGAATGAAAATATATAGCCACCCTTCACACTGGACACAGCAGTCTTAATAAACAAAAATAGAAAATTGGATGCTAGAAACTGTTACATATACACTTTTCCAAGAAATAATTTGTAGATCAGTTTTGCATAAGCTGCTTGCATAATACTCACTGATTTTGACCCCCTCAGGCATACTGCTTGCAACCTAATACTCCAGTGCATGCAATTTTAACTGCAGTAATACAGCAGGATGGCTTTATCCTCATGTTTACACCACAGTAAAGGATATTGTTTAATTAGGCACTACTGCAGACTTTTTCTCAGAAATGTAGGCGGTTTTTCAGTTTTCATTATATATTTTTAGTATTTTTTTTAGGCAAGGTAGTGATGAAGAAAGAAAACATGTATAAGCCAGGTCCTATGCTCCCCTTTGAAGGTTTTATTTTTATTTTTCCCCAAATGGCATAACTGTCTTTGTATTTTCTAATTCTAGTATGATACAGGCTTTTCACTAGGACAAATGTTCATCCTGCCTTATAGACCACTCATTTTCAACAAAAAGTATCTGAAGCTGATCTTTAAAGTGAGAGGGAAAGAGTGACAGATGCAAAATACATTTTAATTTATTATACTCCCTGGCATATATACATACATGAAACATTTGAAAATATAAAAAGCAGGAAAAATAGCCCCAACAGATTATATGTGGCTTCAGGTAAAAAGTGTCAAGAGCATTCTTTAAGCCCCAAATCAATGCAATCATATAATCTGCTCTATACATTGTGATCTACACTTAGGAAAAACATTCAAGCAGCTGTATGGAGCTCCTCAGAGCCAAAAGCTCTGAGAAGTGAGAAGACAGGTCTCTTGAGATATCATACTAATGGCTAGTTTTAGACGTTATTTTATTGGGCAGCATCTTAAAAAAAAAAAAAAAAAAAAAAAAAAAGGTAAAGGTAATGCTTTGTCGTCATATTAGTTTTACTATACATAATGAGTATAAAACCATTTTGATATAAAGAAATGGAAGCAAAGGAGTACTTTTACTTTCAACCTAATATGTGACATTATTAAGGCATTTTTAAGGCAAAGAGAAAAAGAGGTATTACTAATCTCTATTACTAATTACTTTTTACTCAACAGAAAGAATGTTGTTCATCTTTATTGACATAACTCCTTTCAAGGACAGACTTTAACAAGTGATATAATATATTTAGGTAGAAAAGGATGTATAAAAGTATAGCTATTTTTCTAAGTGATAGTTACTTTTCAAATCATCTATGATAGTATTCAGAAGTAGGATCCTAATCTAACAGAAGTGTTAACAGGGTTATGGCCTGCAGCATTTCAAAGCATTTCATTTAACTGTTACCCAGAAAAAAATATATATTTTATATTTTCAAACTATGGGGTTTTTAAATAATAATGGATTTTTCAGTTTACTTGCTTAATCTCTGAAATGATTACTTATGTTTAATCTGTTTAATGTTACTTTTATTTTACTATTCTCTGCTACAGAAGTTCGATCCAGAAGAAAATAGATTTATATTTAGCAAAACCTTTTCAAGAGGCATTAGGACATTAAAAGTTGAAGGTTGGCTTTTGGTACTACTGTTTAGTCTTACCCTAGCACAACTAGGAGATTTCCATTTTCAGGATCAAATGAGAAAAATCATGTTGTGCATTTAGAGTTGTATCTGTGTAGTGTGATAAGGTGGCTCTATATGAAATTCCCCTGGGAGAAATTATATCTTAGTACAAATATTCAGGTAATCCAGTTAGCTAACAAACCAAGCTTGAGGAAAGAAACAGTCACCAGAAACGGAGAAGAGAGAAGCAAAGATACTCATTTAGACGTCAGCTTTGAACATGAGGTTTTAGCCCATACCAAACTTTACTTAGAAGGAATATCTGTTTTCTCCCTCTGATTTGACTCTAATGATAAAGAGACAGGACTTTTAGATGATCTGTTTAAAAGACATTTCTGAAAACAGTGTATGGTTGAAAAATTTAATTATCCTGTGGTTTAGTGGCAGAAATTAGAATATTCAACACTACAATCCATATACAGGCATCTGGAAAAAATATTCCAAAGTTTTGTTAAATTCACTCTACTATAAAATTATAAAATTATATCAAATCATCTGAATTTAGGTCAATCATTTTAGAAGTGCAGGTTTTCTTGTTGAGAAGATGCTGTGACTCCATTTGAACAACTTCCCATGGCACAGTATTGAATTTGTTATGACTTCTAAGTTTCAAAAAACGATATCAAATTTGAGTACCTATCTTCTGACCCTGTCAGATCCCAGCTTAAAAACAGACTACAGAAAGAATCAGGGACTCTGTGCAGAGTAGCTTTTACTGTTACTCGCTCACTTATCTCAATTATTTGCTATGTATTTGATATATACTTCTGTTACCATGGTCACTTAAACACTTCTAAATTAAACATCTTCCTTTATTTATTTAATGAAAAAGGAAGATAAAAGTATTTACAAGGATTCCTGCCCAGCACACATGGTAGTTACAAAGCTGGATTCATTCCTGCATGCCAGGTTCTTTGGGGTCCACAAGTGTAAGCCATTAACAAAACAAGAAATATCTGTCACAGCACTATGGGTATTTTCTGGTGCTGCCCAGGCTCTGGTTTCACAGTGATATTTTCACAGAAGCAGTAGTTTCCCCCCACTAAGGCTACCTGCAAGTATGAAACTGCTGATGTATATGAGAATTCCTCAGTGTATTCTTTTACTAGTAGAATATAATAATATTGTTTTTAACAGCCTGTCCTAGAAAAACCTGCCTTCCTCTCAGTGTTTCAATTCTGTTTAGAATGCATATAGTAAAGAAAAATATGTTAAACCAAACATAAATATAACAAAAACCTTTTATTATCTATTCATACTGTAAAATAAACTAATTAGTCCTTTTATTATATATTTGCAGTTTCTTTACATTTGGACCTAGAGACTTCACAATATGTTACCTTAATAAGGGCTTATCCAGCAGAGCTTGCTTTCCAGGTCATTCCAATCACAGAGCAATATCAATTTGACATTAACAGAGAGATACTACTAACAGTCTTAAGCATGAGCTAGAGAACCCCCTGCTGCCTACCAGTGAGGGGAATTGAGTTGGAAGCCTTTATAAAAAGCAGCAGGCCATGAAATGCCAAATAAAATTCCTTTTACTATCCAGAGATAAAAGAAAAGAGTACTGTACTTCTTTAACAAATAAGACTTGACAAAAAAGAGAGAAAATAGATGTGAATGGTTTTCAGCAGTTGTTGCTTTGCTGAAAAGAAGAATGTGAAAAAAGATTTATTTTTTTTTTGAGGAAAAAAACTTCGCACATGCACAAAATTTACCAAACTTCTTAAGACCCTTTCTTTTGAAAAAAAAACAAAAACAACAAAAAAAAAAACACCACCATCCAGTCTGATTAGAAATTACCAAGAGATGGCAATACAAAAGAAGGCAAAAAATTTGTCTAATGTTCTTTGTATTTTTATAAAATTGTTACATACCTTTGAATGCAATAGTTCCTGCTTTGATTATCAACACTTCCCTTTTTATTGAAAGCATGGCTGAAATACACTGAATATACAAAGTACATAGAACCACTTATTGTAAAACTAGATAATAATTTGGATTATTTAGGATGTCTATTAACAGAGAATGGGTTCATTCTTGTAGGACTGATTTTGTTTTTTTGGTTTTAATCTCGGTGATAAAATTACTCTTTATATACAATTCATACTACTTTTATTTGGGGGACAGGGACAGTCCTCTTTCTTACACACCTCTTTCATATATAAGCAGTAGGAGCATGATGAAATATGTTCATATGCACGTTGATATTTTCTTGTGATTTTTCTAGAATTCTGACTAAAATTTCTAAGAAGATTTCAGTATTCTCCCCAAGAATAAATCAGAATACATTTCAAGATGCCGACAATTTTAATAAGTAATTCATGTAAATAAAGGAAATTGTTTATCTCAATAATTACAAAGTACCTTTTTCAAAATATTTTTAATTTATAGTAACATTTAAATCACAATATTTTGCTTTTTACAAGCTGTCATTTTTCCTTTTTACCCTGTAAAAATCTTAAGCAAGCATCAAGATTTTCTAGTATGTACAACCATTTAGAAATATACTTAAAAAAATCCAAGAATGCAGGAAACAGGCAATATTTATTTGCCTGTAAAGTCTTTCATTTTACCTCACATTTACCTCACATTTAGTCCAATGAAATATATAGAAAATAAATAAATAAATAAATAAATAAAAACACTTTTTTTGCTGACTCACATGATGTACATGATGTCTGAGCACAATCAACTTTTCTCCGCTGACATTAATATTCAGGAATTAGTGTTGTGAACAGCTACAGTTTCACAACAATTGTTCACCATTCCCTCATTCAGTAATATGTTAACAGTTATGCTTATGGACTTCGTTTGTGACTTTTCAATTAACTAACACATCAACATTGTCCTCAAATTTACGTGGCTTAATATTTTCATTTCACAAACCTGCCCAAGAAATTTTGGCCATTCTAGGCTCACATAGGAATGTTTGCACAGAAGTCATGAGGACAAGGCTATAGTATATTTATTTTTAAGACCAGGACAGCCAAACTCCATGCTATTTTTCTGAGTTTGGCCTATTTATAGACTAATGAAATGGAACATACCTCTTGACAACCAACAAAATCTGTGATCTGCCAGAATTCAAGGACACTTTATGTGGAGCTTGTGTCTTGTCTGAATCTGACACCCGAGCACCGCACCACAGACACATTTTCTACCACAGTTAATTTCAGCATTTTTTGGTGTGGGTATTTTCACTTTAAATAGTTTCAGGCAAAATATATCAATAAAACTGTTTTCATATGATTAGCAGAGAATGAAGTAAACATCCTATGATTTACTTGTCAATCATCTAATCCTAATGCATTCTTCTATCTCCTTCTTTTTCTCAGTGCTATACTTATATATTCAAAGCTACAAGTCAAATACAGTATTTTAGACACCATCTCACTATTTCTCACTTCATCTACAGACCAGACACCTCCATACAATAATCATTAAAAATCAAAGATCAGCTGATCTATCTACTACTCAAACCATTCCAATTGAAGAAAAATGGCTTTCACAATTCTTAGTAAGATAGTTCTAGATAGGATATTGTCAGCTTTCAAAGACACAGTGAAAATTCTACAAGTATTCAGGGAAAATATCAATTTTATCTCTTATTCTGTTTTCAAAAGCTATTCTACAGCCACCCTCAGTGCTCAAACAAATGCTAAATGGGTGATAGAATCGCCTCAGTTGATTCTTCTGAAGTTGTCCCTTCTAATGCCTGAAAGGCTGATTCCTTCATCTCCTTTGCTGCTGGTGCAGCAAAGATACTTGAAAATGAAGAGACAAGGGCACACTCCTGATCTTCAAATGTCAAGAAAATAAAATAGTCAACTCAGTTCCCCTCGTGACCAATTTAAGTGTTGAAAAAGGATATTATATGCTTCATCTTGCTATCATACCCTAAGCTTTAAAAAAAAAATCTCCAGAAAAATAAAAAGAAAAAAAGAAAAAAAAAAAAGAAAAAAAAAATAGGAAAATAAAAACACGTGGGATGTACACTGAAATTAAGTATACTTTTTACTAATAGCATTTGGATGTTGAATTCCCATCATGAGAAGGGGAAATGGAGAGAAAGCTGCTGATCTCTCTCATAACCAATGATAGAATGTGAGGGAACAGCACAAAGCTCCACCAGGGGAGGTTCAGGTTGAAGAAATTTCTTTACCATGAGGGTGGCCAAACACTGGAACAGGCTTCCTAGTGAGGTGGTTGATGCTCCATGCGTGTCAAGGCTTAAGAGGTATTTGGATAAGGCTCTTATTAATATGTTTTGACTTCTGGTTAGCCCTGACTTGGTCAGACAGTAGGACTTGATGATCTTTGTAGGTCCCTTCCAAGTATTCTATATTGGTCCCTTCCTATTCTATATTGGACAGAGATTCTCCATCCTATCCTTTGTTCAAGAAGAAGCTGAATTAAAAAAGATATGTATACTTAAATCCTTCTGGTACCTAGCAGAGTAAAGCCCAACATTTCCAGATCCCACTGGAACTAATGGAGAAGTTCCTACCAAATCTAACAAATTATTCTATGCTGTTAAATAAAGAAAGGTAATTCTTGTGAAAGTATGAAATTACAACTGCTGCCAAATTCACAGACAATACATTTTTTTTTCCAATTTGTATCTCCCTGATTTATGGAGATAGCACTTCCAGATTATTCCTGATGAATTATATTTTACTTTTTTTGTGTGACCAGTCTATCTTCACACTTCTGCATTAAAATGTGCCTTGTTCTTCCCTCAGCAGGGAACATCCAAACACATTCTAGTATAAAGAAAAAAAATATTAAGTATGATTGCTTAACCGCAAACAGGTTTAAATTTTAATTAAAATTTTATAAAAAATAAAATCCTATATTTTTTTGAAATAAAGAGATGCTCAACCATTAATGTAAAACACCGGGGGAAGAAACAGTAACAAGACTTAGCAAATGAATAAAGAATACCCTTGTATACTTTTAGCTATTCATAACATCTTCTAAGCTACGTTTAGGAGTAGGTCTTTTCTTAGTATTATTCTCTTTCCTGTTGATCTGAACTGTGTTTGATTTTGGCCTGTAGCCTGACTGGCATAGTGACAAGGTATAGCTACTTAGGGGACATCAGTCACAACACAGAGGTCAGATGCTGGCCAAGAGGGACATGAAAAAGAGAACATATTATGTTTTTGAAATGTTAGCTAAATTTTATTTTGTGCCTGAGGTATAAAACAATCTTTATCTTTCTAAAATTCATCAGCTGTTAGACAATTCTGCAATAAGTAAACAATTCCATGGTGAATTAGGCAATCACATCTTTTTTGTGGAAAACTCTAGGTCTGAAACTGAGTACATCTGCAGAGCTGCAAAGAACCAATGTTCTGTTTTTATGTTGAAACACTGTTTTCAGCTTTGCAGCCACAGCTACACTAAAGGTTAAGTAATATAATGTAAAATTTTGGGAAAGCTGAAGAAGCTTTACCAACCCATGAATAAGCCAAAGCCATTTGCAATGTAATGCACTATCAGAAGAAGAAACCCACAGGTGCACAGAAGGAATTCAGTCTTCAGCTTTTTGTTTCATTTACTGAAAGTACAGGATTTTCCTGTAGACCCTGCATATTAAGTCCAGAGGTTTGTGTTTTGGCAAGTAGTAGTATCATGTCACTTTTTATTATAAAATATTTAGTGACAAATGTATCAGGAGAACAGAATGTAGAGAACATTAACAACTGAGTTCAAACGTGATAGGGTGAATCACCTTCTCAACCCTTCTCCAAAGTTTTTAGTGAATGATTCAGGTTTTACTGCTTATTTTCTAATGATTTATGACTTCTCTTGAGATGCCCGCAAGGGGAGACAGTACTTCCCCAAGGCTGTATTTGTATTCTGCTAAAAAACAAGAATCCTTGTCAAGTCAAATGGAATCAGTCAAGAGAGCTTCTCATCTGACAGTGAGTAGAATATGTTGAATAAATATTGCACAGTAAACCTCACCAGTTTAACCCTTTCAAGAGGGATTCTCACAAGTAAATCCAATAGTTATGCCAACCCCACTACCACCAGAGTCAACAATCATAACTAGCAACACTTCGGCCAGCCAACCTTGCTACTTCTGAAAATTTCTGAGTTCTCCAATATCCAGACAACATTCCAGAACTTTCACACTGGGACTTTTAGTTGATTTAAGATGCATTTAATTACACTTAGCTGTGGGTGAAAAGCATCCCACCATTGCTAGATGTTTTTCTGATGTCACATCACAGATATTGCATGGTCAAGTAACAAAAAAGATGATTTACATACATTCCTCCCAGAACTCTGAATGTGTCTATCTCTACCCAAAACTGCCTCTCTGGGTACTGAATAGTTTCCTGAATGAGGGAAAGATGAGGGGGGAGGAAAGAGTCATATTTGACAAAGAAAAATGTCAAAAATAGATTGTAAGGTCTATGACACTTGTCTAAATGAGTACATATGATAACAGATTATCCATTAGGGAAAGCTGTAAGCAGAGAGAGTGGAGGATTGAGAAATTTGACATGAGATTCTAAGAGAGATGAAGACCTGATATTTCCTATAACTGTGTAGAAGTCATTACTGGATACTTACTTTCATAGTTTTATGTGAATGGATACCTGACAATCAGTCCTAACACATTTAATTAAACTGTAAAAAAACTCTAATCAGCCAATAGTCAACTACAAATTTAGCTAAAGGGGGGAAAGAAAAGTGGTGTTATCTCTTCTGAGAGCTTTACTTCCATGGGAATGAGAATGCTTCAGAGACAATTCCAGTTGCTTCTGTGGTCATATTACCCACAGTCTATCACAGATACATGCTGTAATGACATGCTGACACATGCCAGGCACAGAAACAGAGGAAAAGCCATGGAAGCAGCCCCTCTCTCTGCCAGCATGCACACATAAGACTACAAAACCCTAGGACAGATCCCAAATTAATTCTCTGTCAACAAGGGACGGTAAATACTAATACAAAAAACATCTATGGCTATTGTATTGAAAATAATACATTCCTTTTAAAACAGTGGTGAAGACTACCATGTCTTTTTCATCATTTGGTGTTTATATAAGCATACATTTTATACAAAATCCTACTGTATAGGTTTGTACACATTTTACAGCATTGTGTTGCAAAGATACAATGACACATTAATAATCACATACTTGAGCCCACAACTTTATGTTAAAGGACATGATTGGCACCTTACCAAGCTCCCTGAAGTTAAAGAATACTTACATAGATTTCCTTAATTACATAGGTAAATACAACATTTTCCTCTTTTATGGATATATTTATAGGGTACATTATACTTTAATATTATGGGATGTATATTGCATATTCTGATCCAGGTAGTTGAAAGTTTTACAGATTAAAAACAAAACAAAACAAAACAAAACAAAAAAAAACACTAATT
The DNA here is from genome assembly GCF_011077185.1 of Oxyura jamaicensis. Taxonomy (NCBI): domain Eukaryota; kingdom Metazoa; phylum Chordata; class Aves; order Anseriformes; family Anatidae; genus Oxyura; species Oxyura jamaicensis. The sequence continues at coordinate 148,087,646 of NC_048893.1, read as the reverse complement.
TCAGAAAGATAATACATATTTTTTCTTGGGTAAAGAAAGCAGAATTTTGCTTGACTAAAGCCTTTTTTCAGCCTATAATAAACTTATTTGAAAATAAATGTTATATTTAAAAGCTCACAATTCATTTCTCTTCAACCATCTTGGTGTCTAGTCACATATCTTTTAGAAACAGACCTGAATAACAGAAGATTCATTAGCTATTCAGCTATGGCAGTAATAAAGAGCACCATATGTGTCTAATTGTTGTTATTCTAGTCCACACAGAATTCATTTTTATTTCTTACCTAGAATTCTTCAAGATTCATTGAGAGGCCTTCATTACATTAGATTTATTATGGAAAGCATTTCAACTAACCATAAATCCATTTACAATTGTCTTCAATATTTTAAATATTAATTAAACAATAATGGAAAGAAGTAGTAGGTTTTGATGAGAAACATGCTTTTGATAACTTTCTAAAATTGGAGAGATTTTTAAAATCTTTGGTAGTCACTTTTCATACTTGCATGCAACATTTGAATAAGATTGAATAATAATGAATAGAAAATTAGAAAATTTGAACACGATCCTTTTGATATGCTTGTGCAGCGACAATTGCCAGTGACAATTGCAATAAAAAATAAAAGGGAAGAGGGGCATTGAAAAACTATATGACGCACAGTAAAACAGCATTCATCATTTGGGATTACAGACAAGCCTGAATGCCTAAATTGAGGGTAAAGAAACATCCAGAAAAGAGTAATTGTATTTATGTAACAAAACAAACATTGGACAAAGTACAGCGAGGTTACCACAAGAAGCAAGAAATGCTAGAAGCACAAATTTGACAGACTAGATTAAGCTGTTGGTCCATCAAGCCTGTGCCCAGCCTTTGGCTGTGAACCTTGTGAAATAATTTAGAGGCAAACCTCCCTCAGTGCATCTACAGTTAAGAGATGCCATATATTGAGGAGAGCATTGCTTCCTGTGTCAATCACCTTATTTCCCGAAGCATGAGATTAGATGACCCTCATTTTAGCATACATACCTACAGATATTATTCATTGTCACTGAATTAGTTGTAAAATATTCACCTGTAGCGTCTGACTCTGTAATCTTCCATGCTTTGACAAGAAGTTTGGATGAGAAGCTTTTTAACCTTGACGCATTTACTTGCATTGCACGTTTTTGTAATCTTAGGGAAATATATATATATATATATCAAGAGATCTTTGCACGTGCATGAGTGTTAAATGTGGGAAGGGAAAAGAAACATTTAACCAAATATGGAAGTTTTTTTATAGACAAATATTGTGAATGAATCTTGTAAAGGATATTGAGAACCTCAGTGAACAGGATATATATGTTTGGTTTAAGTACTGAGAAACATCATTGCAAGTTTTGAGTCAAATTATTTTATCCCCACTACAGCATTTAAATGGCAGCAGGGTGAAAGAGCTGCCACAGATGAAGCCAACCTAAAATACTGTGTTCTTTTCTAGTTCTAATGATCTTTGTTGTGTATTTAAAGTAGCATGCTTCCAGTACATAAACTTTATGAACATTAGTTCGAATAGTAACCATTTTGTATCCTAAACACACAGAGTAACAAACAAAAGCATGAGACTCATGAGCTGTGATATCATGAGCTTTTCTACAGTTCTGTTCCGTTTAGCTGTGCTATTTCTCCACTTTCTTAAATCTCTGCTTAACACATTCTCCTTATATCAGACTCATTCCATTCACCTCTTTCCTTCTTTCTCTCCTGCCCCATCAACTCTCATGCATCTGTGTATGATTCCTTTTCCCTTATCTTGTGTATCAAAGCATTGTCTTAAGCACATTCAAACCAAAAATGTAGTGAAAACCTAGCACACTGAAAAAAAAAAAAAAAAAAAAAAAAAGCATGGACTTAGTATGCATTTTGCACTCCTTCTCTACTAGGTAGCAGGGACATCTGACACTATCTTGTATGTTACAACAGGGCTCTGTTATCAGTTGTTCCTTAAGTGGCACCGTAGTATAAATAAATACATTAGCAATTTGCTATATTTATTTTTGGCAGAGAACTTGAGAGACAAATTATCTACCTCCAAACACAGATATAAATAAGCATAAACCATGCAGATGTTTTCCTCCTCCCTGTCACTGCATCTCAGTTCTTTCTGGAACATGATTAACTTTTTATTTTTTTATTTTATTTTTCTTTTAACCTCCCAGGCAACACATCCCAACTTACAGAAGAACACATCCCTGAAATGTGCTGTTTAATATCCTCTCAAAGAAACTTTTGTTATATAAAGCTATATTATATAATAAAGTTATAGTATAGATCACCTTCCCATTGATATCAAAGATAACAGACTATGTAAATAAGTTACTCATACATAATAGAGCACTTCAGTGGTAAATACTTAAAATTAGCTGATGGTTCTTGCATAAGATCTGTGTGCATACACAGTTAAAAACAGCACTGTTAACAAGTTTTCAAAACCCTTTACCACAAGCAGTGATTTTCCAATAATTAAATTAACCTAATTTCCCCTCTCCAAAGCATGCCACAGTAGTTCCAAGACACAAAGTGAACTGAGATCCAATTCCTGTCCTACTAAAGTCAACGCTGGGATGTAAGATTGCGGGAGAAGGTTCAGAACCTAATATATAAGACACAAGAAACAAAATCTTATGTTTCTTATTGATCACAGCATTATTACAGGAGTCATTCCATTCTGATGTGCTAACATTCACAAAACCACAAATACCTCAAAAACAGCAAGATTTACCTTATTTAGTATTTTTCTGATTCTTAACACAAACATCTACCTCTAAAACCATAAAGCAAGCTCATATTTGCCCACATCTCTCTACACAGATGTATTCGTAGCTATTTCTGCCATACCTTGCATGATGGGGGAGTGGTACAATCTCTGCCAAAACCTAGGTTTCAGTATTGTTACAATGTGACAAGACAAAAACAACAGAAAAATGCCATCTGGATGTCACATTGTGCTTTTTAAAATTATTGTGAAAAAAATATATGGATTTTAAAACGTATTTCTTCTCTGGTTTTGCCTACTTTAAACTTTTGATCTCTTCATTATTATGTTGTGTGTATCTCTGAACCTTCAAATTACTGCACATGCTAAGCATTAGTATTCCAAAGCACAAATAAAAGCTCTATGAAAAGCTACAGAAACTTCTTTTTCATTTGACCTTGATTTAGATACTAGAAATATGTATCACTTCAGTTCACTTTCTTTTGCATGCTGTGTTCCCATCTTCTTCCTTGAGGTTGAAACCTGTTCTCATCAGACAGGTCAATTATTTGGGCTTAAAGAAATAGTGGAAATATCAGAACTGAGAAGCTACTGAAATGTCAGGAGAAACCCTCAAAGACTTTTCTTTCAGGTGAGAGTTGTGATATAGCAAATATGCTTCACAGTATCAGGTATTGACATTTTCTCTCATTCATTAAGGCTCTCACATGGACTGACATCTTACTACCACAGAAACGCTACCTAACCAACACCCTCAAAGCCACATAACGTGACTGCTCAAACACAAACCTTCATCTTACAAGATTATTTTTTAAAGCAAATATTGTGCTGTCTCTACTTCTAAAACACTTTATAAACATTTTGTAACAAGAAATACAGCCATGCCTCTCCACTTTTCTCTGCATTTTCCTGACAGTCTTCCCACTGTCCAACGGGAGCCCTGGAGGTGCAGGTCAGAACTCCAGCCTGACAACAAACTAGAGTAGGTGATACAGTCCAAGAAGACTCTCATATCTTCATTTTAGTAAAATAAGAATTATAAAATGGACTAACATATATTTTATCTCAGTTCATCCTGTTCCAGCAGCATAAAGTGTTAGAAGCAAAACAAGAAGCTGCAGCGCCCCCCCCAAATAAATAAATAAATAAATAAATTGAATTAACATTTTGCAGAGTATTTGATCGAAATTAACATAAAAATCAACAAAAGCATCTGCCACATACTGTAGTGCCATCTTCTGCTGCACACAATACCTGCTTCTAATGAGCAATCAGAAGTGTCTGTGCTCATTTTTTTCAGTGTATGGATCCTGTTCCCCTCCTTTTGATTTTGATAGGCTCAACTCCTGAAATAAAATCTTATCTTGCTCACCTTTCCCAAAGGTGAGATCAAAATGAGGCATATTTTTGGAGTTTAACATGAAAAGTCTGTAACTACTAAGTCAAAATCTTGATAGTAATCAGCATGATTCTTTGTTGAACAGTCTCCAGTTTCTCCAACTAGCTTTTGCAGCGATAAAGAAGTCACTCATAAACACTGACATATTCATAATTCATTAATTCATCTGAAATAAATCTATACTTTGCTTTATAATACTCATTGTTCACTAACATAGCCAGAATTAGAAAGCTGTCACTAAAAAAATATATACAAATTATAAGAAGTGGATATACATATAGTATAGACACACAAAAATAATGTTGGATTCAATAAACCCAAGATTCGTAAAAGCTGAGCTTAATGAATAGTCTCTGAGTGCTAACCCTTGAAAGTGTAAGGAAAAAAAAAATGAAAAGGCTCTTTTTCTCATATTCTATATCATTTAAAATAATGAATTATGGCATTATAGTAATTCATTTAAATTCATTGAAAAATAAGCTTTTAATTTTGGTTAAGTATTTTCTCTTAGGAATTCTGCAAAGTCCTGTCAAACTCCAAAGATATGCTTCTCCTTTATTTGACAAGGCTTTTATGTTTTTTTTACAGGGACCCTGACTTGATCAGTCCCCAAAGGACAGAATACAAATCTCAGCTGCTGCACCAAGCAAAACAGGTATGACACACTCTTGTTTCTACTCTAAAAAAAAGAAATATCGTAATAACACTTGTCTCTGATATTTCTTTAGCTTTTTTCCCCTAGTTCTAATTCTGTGAATTAATTGAGAAAAGTCTTACACAAATATGGCAGAAAAAAAAATACGAGAAAAACAAGGGACTCCAAAACTGGCAAAAGGAACCATAATAAATATATAATTAAATAAAAGGCAAGAAAGCTTTGCAAAGCTGCCTAAATCTACACACAAAACTGGTCTCTGTTACTGCACCTTCATTTTCCTCTTATTGAATACCTCATATCAGAGGAAGTTGGATCACATATAATACTCTTCCTGTCAGTGTCTTTGCTTAATTAGTCAACATCATGTGTAGTTTATGATAAAAATAATTGAGCTGGCACTTCCAGTCTCTAAAGAAAGGCATTAATATGTAGGATATTCTCACAAGCCACAGTTTTCATAGACTGTGAATGGAAAAAGACACTGATACATTCTCTAGAGAAGGGCTATACAGGACTCCAGTCTCAATTTAGAGAATACAAATACTGCTTAGTCTATAGCTTCCATTTTTGGATGTATTTATAATTAGTTGTTAACATATCTAAATACATGAAAATATTAACAAGTGTTTCTATTATTTGACATATTTTTCAATGATGTCGGTTGTCATGCCAAACTTACTTTGAGAAAACTTTTTTTCTCCCAGCATCCCATAAATAAGCAAGGGAAAAACACATAATACATAGATTCTGCATCGCAAGAGATACACAATAGTGACTAGTGATCAAAAAAAAAAAAAAAAAAAAAAAAAACAGCAACAAAACACTAAAAAAAAGTGGTTAAAATATTTTTCTGCAAAAGACAGTATTTAGAATATTTTGCATGCAGTATTCCTTCATCTTGCTCCTCAGGGAGAAGGCTTTATTCTTTCTGGATCTTTGTCTTCTTATTTTCAAATGCATTAGTCTCTAAGCTGAACACAGACAATTACTAAGATCAAAATATATAGTCAATTTTTTCAATACATTAATATGAATCTATCAAACCTGTATTACAACACTGATATTTTGAAATTACTACCTATAAATTTGCATTAAATTCCAGAATATTAATACTTTTTAACTTTGACAAAAGTATAAGTTGAAAATCTTTTGTAGAAATACCAAGACCAAGCCTTCCACTCAGTTTTCTGATGTCTCCTCTTTGTCACCTAATGGGCCACTCATCTTTTATTCTCTATACAAGGAATAGTAAGCAGTACCTTCCAAACACATACATTTCCTTACCTCACACAGAGTAAAATAACAGGTAGAGACACTCTCCCAAGAGATCTTTAAATGAAATATGTTAAAAAACATAAAAACATTCACAGAACAACATTCAGAGGTGCTTAATGAGTTTCCAGTAACCACAGGAATATAAGAAGTTAAGTCCAAAAGTCTTGCCACCAGTGGCGATTAAAAAATACATAATCTTGCAATACGTTATTAATGGATTACATTTTCCATTTATATAATCTTTTATTCATATCCATGAGACTGTTCACAACCTAAGTAATATGTATTTCTCAAGAAGATGATATAGGAATAAAGCAATTCAGATTCCCACTGGTGTCATGGAAATATCTTGTTAGATGATTTAAGGGTCACGTTCATGTCTATTCGAAGTTTGGATCCAGCCACCTCTCCTTATCTTGCTTTGTACTTTCCATTCCTTTCCCTTCTCCAGATGACACCATTCATTTAACTTGTAGAGTGTTTCCAGAATCATACATAAGCACAGGGGACCCCAGAATTTGTTCATATAGGGCCTCTCCTTGCACAGTAACCTGCCAAGAAACTGATACATTTTCTGAAATGTATAGTTCTTTCTGAATGAAGAAGAACTCATTTCAGAAATTTTGGTCAGGAATATATGCCAACACAAAACAAAGTACTGTTTATCATGCTGACGTGAACTCCCCACATAAAGTGTTGGAACTGAGAATTCAGAATTAATGCTACCAACTCCAGGTTTTTTGTTTGTTTGTTTGTTTGTTTGTTTTTCTTCTAGCTTTCTTCCTTCTGTTATAAAATATTGCATGTCATACAATGTCTTCCTGTGATGGATTTTTTTATTATTGTTTTGAACAGAAGATAAATGTTTCAGATCATGCTGCTCGAGTTTCCAACAGATATCTTATGAGCAACAATTTTCTCTTTGTCTTGACATTGACATTCAGGATTAGTTCCATTTTTTCTCCCTAATTAGGTTTTCCAAGACAATTGTATTTTTGAAACAAACAGAATACTTTCCCTGAGGGCATCAGAAACTTAATCTGTCCAATTTCCTTTCAATGGATATTGAAAACAAAGCAGTGCATTGTAACTCAGTAGGGAATTAAGAACTACATGACGTAAGGAAAAAAACAAACAAACAAACAAACAAAAAAGGTACTATGAAAATAAATTCAACATAGAGGGCAATGAAAATATAGTAATGAAAAATCCTTTAAGACGCCTTTTTAAGACTTGACGGAACTGCCTGTTCCTATTAAATGTTGTCTTCTAAGGGAGGTTAAGACACTAAATTTACACAAAACTGAGGATTTTCATATTCATAGCAACACAGTGACTGAATAGCATTAAATCATTTAGAATATTCTAAATGATCAGAGGCCTATCCAATCAGTTTATATAGCAGTATTGCTTATGACTCAAAATATTTTTTCTTAAACTTTGATTGTTCTGCAAAGATACTGTCTTTCACAGAACTCATATTTTTTCTGACACGACAGAAAAAAAGCCATTATGCTAAGACTACAGTTATAAGATTAAGATAAACAGTAAGGCTGTAAATGACTTTTTATATGGAATTTATAAGTCTTATCTTAAAATAAATATAACTGTTGTAGCAGCTTTTGGATTCTAAGCAACAAATCCCTAAGAAAATAATTGCAGATCTTTATTTCCAGATTCTGGAGAAATTAACTGAAAATAATAATCTTCGTGGTGTGTTGCATGCAGCCCGTATAGTCTACCAGAAAAAGAACTCTGCAGAAGTCTTAATTAGTACTGCTAACACACACTTTCATACATAATACACAGTAATTTCTACTACATACAATTTACAGATGTACTACATAAGTACATGAGTACACTTGTGTAGATAAATATAGAATGTTACAGAACTTCTTACAAGTGACTACACATCTACATCACAGTGTAGATTTCAGCTTCAGCCTTTTACTCAGAGTTCAGAAAGGTACTTACTGATGTGTAGAGGAAACCTTCACCATTTAGGGCTATATACAACCCGGTTTTTACACCCTGGATAGCAACAACTCGAAGTCCCACTGGTATAAGGTTGAATAATGCTGTGAAGAAAAAAAAAACATGACCAGATATGAATATACTATGGTTATTAAAATATTTTAATGAACAACATTGATAAAAAGACAGCTCTTTCCTTCATTTTTTTCTGACTTTAAAATTAAAACTATTCAGAAAATATTGTTTTTAGTGAAGTTAATCCTTAAAATTAAAGCCTGAGTATCTATTTAGCAGTAAGTCCTGCAATATTTCAGTATTAGGTACAAGTGCCAAATAGCAAATACAAAGCAAATACAAAGCAAATACAAATACAAGCACTGCAGACACAAGTATCTCAAACAATCTGACAAGAGTCAGAGACCAACATTTCCTTCACCAATATAAATGGATCAGACGGATAATACTTGTGAGATACCCTGCAGAACACATACCTTTCTTATTCAGGCAAGTATTTTATTTTATTTTATTTTATTTTATTTTATTTTATTTTATTTTA
>NC_048893.1:148077082-148079017 GCF_011077185.1 Oxyura jamaicensis | reverse complement strand
TTTTATTTTATTTTATTTTATTTTATTTTATTTTATTTTATTTTATTATTTTCTTAGGCATCTTTATGTTTCTGGTTTAAGATGTACTCTCATCAAGATTGCTTTTAAGGGGTCTGTGATTTGAAATATGAAAAAGTTACTTGGTTTTATGAATGGTATATTTGATACAAGCCTCAGGTAATGGTAGCTGCATGTCCTACTTCAGGAAAGCACTGAAATATGTGCTTGAAAGTGTATAAACATTATTGAGTTGAATATAAAATGTGTTCAAAGGCCGAAGTTCTGGAAAATCATGCTTTGACTTAAAAAAATATGATAATAGCAGATACCCTAGCAATGATATACACCTCTGTAACAACAAAAGCAGACACAGCTTTGATTAGTCTGAAAAATATTAGTGGGAATATGGAGAGTTTACTACAACAGAAGAAAAACTGGTATAAGTAAATTCTACTTCCAATATATAAATTCTATATCAAACCGTTTTTTTAATAATGTAAAAATGAGCAAGGAGATTTGAAAAATTTTTCTCCTGAAAAAAAACCATCACAGAATCATAGAATGGTTTGGGTTGGCAGGTACCTTAAAGATCATCCATTTCCAACCCCCCTGCTATAAGCAGGGACATTTTCCATTACACCAGGTTTGCCAAAGCTCCATCCAACCTGGTCTTGAACACCTTCAGGGATGTGGCATCCAACGCTTCTCTGGACAATCTCTTGCAGTGCCTTGACACTCTCAGAGTAAAGAATTTCCTACTAATCTAAATATCCCTTCTTTTAGTTTAAAACCACCAGTCCTGTCACTCCACTCCCTGACAAAGAGTCCCTCCCCATCTTTCTTATAGGCCCCCTGTAAGTACTGGAAGGACACTATGGGGTCTCTCTAGAGCCTCCTCATCTCTAGGCTGAACAACCCCAGCTCTCTCAGCCTTTCTTCATAGGAGAGGTGCTCCAGACCTCTGACCATCCTCTGGACCCACTCTAACAGATACATGTTCTTCTTGTGCTGGGAGACCCACAGTTCAACACAGTACTCCAAGTGAGTTTTCAAGAGAGCAGAATCAAGGGGGAGAATCACCTCTTTCAACCTACTAGCTACACTTCTCACACAAGATACAGTTGGATTTCTGCATTGCAAGCACAATACAATTGTGCATTGTAAGAACAGGAAGCTAAATGGTATTTACAATTCAGACCTAGAATCACAGCCAGAAGATTACAATATTCTTCAACAAGTCTTTTAGACTACCCACTGCATTCATTGAAATTACCCATGTTAGAAAAATGACACACAGACCAATTCTTGTTCAAAGAATTATACCAGCAAACACACCTATACTAATTTTACTAACTCATATCAGGAAATCAGATGCAAAGCACAAATCAAACAGTCTCTGAAGAAGAAAGCTGGATGTTCCAGAGTTCATGCTGAACAGTTTTTCATTGTGGATGAGTCATGGATTCACAACTACTTGGATGAAAACCAAAAGTGCAACTACTGTGTTCAATGTAGGCAAAGTTAATAGTTGTACCAAGCCAAGTCTCAGGAACACAGTAATACTTACATTAAGTTCCTCAAACTGTAGGAATAGCATCCATAAGTGCAAGCAGAAAGTGTGCACTATGGGGCTACTTGTAATTAGAATGGTAGTGGTAAAGCCCAAATCAACAGAAAAAGGGCAATACGTTTGCAGTGGATAAGTGTATTTTCATAAAATGTGAAAACTCCTGGGTCATCTAAGGACATAAAGTCACAGATAACGCTGATCAAATCAAAACTTGATAAAGTTGATCAAATCTTTACAGCTGAGAAAACATGTGGATTGACTATTATAATTTAAAGATAGAAGTGAATTAAAAATAAAATAAAATAAAATAAAATAAAGGAAAAGAAAAGAAAAGAAAAGAAAAGAAAAGAAAAGAAAAGAAAAGA
>NC_048893.1:148021817-148076682 GCF_011077185.1 Oxyura jamaicensis | reverse complement strand
AAGAAAAGAAAAGAAAAGAAAAGAAAAGAAAAGAAAAGAAAAGAAAAGAAAAGAAAAGAAAAGAAAGAAAAAGAAAAGAAAAAAGAAAAGAAAAAGAAAAGAAAAAGAAAAGAAAAAGAAAAGAAAAAGAAAAAAGAAAAAGAAAAAAAGAAAACACCCTTTTCCTTCAGTAGCAACATTCTCTGGAATATTCTCATGTAGAAAAAAAACACATATAGGATCATATGTTCCATAAGATCTTTTTTCTTTTTAGGAAGACACAAAGTGAGCCAGAAACTGTAATGGTAGCTGTAGAAAGAAAATTGTATTAAAAAGACCTCTGGAACAACAGAAAAGTTATGGAACAGAAGTTTCATACAAACAGAAACATTGTGGATTTACAAAGAAAAATAGAAGAGATGACATCAGATAAGAATTAGCACAAATATGAAGTATCTGAATTTCAGTAGTTTATGAAAGTCTGTCATGATAGGCTCTTACTGGGCTGGTCTCTGTAAAAATACTGCATACAAACAAGATTCCCTCTCTAATTTATAAAAAATAAATGTAAACCAGTGAAATATAGTACTAACAGACAAGATATCCTAAGAGTATATAGGTTAAGCACTACCTGACTTGAGGACTTTCAAATGTTCAATATAATTTGGAAGTTTTAAAAAATAGCAATTACCCTCAAATGAAACAATGTCAAAAACAGAAAAAAAAAAAAAAAAAAAAAAAAAAAAAAAAAAAAAAAAAAAAAAACACTATTTAAGGTGGTGTAGGATGAGTCTGTCACAGTAAAACTAGGTTTTGGAGGGAATTTACCATCAGGGCTTTTTACTCAGGCTAAATGGACCAAGAAATAAATGAAACAGAAAGGGACAGACAGGCAGTTAATTTTGTTTTCTTTCTAGAAGAAAACAAATTCCAGGATACAACCTGGATATGAACACCCTATAGAGGCTGGGCAGCAAATATTTGGGGGATGCCAGGAAGAAAAAAAAAAACAATAATTTTATTAGGAAAAAAGGTGAACACACACACACAAAAACAAAAACAAACAAAACAAAACAAAAACAAACAAACATGAAAAACTGCTAGTGAAAAATAAACTTAAATCACTGAGGTTCAGTCAAAACTTGTGGAATGTAGACTTCATTTACTATACTACCCATAAAAAAGCTGCAAAAATAGAAAAAAGAAAAAAAAGAAAAGAAAAGAAAAGAAAACAAGGGAAAAAAAAATACTGGAGTGGCTTAGAGATACTGGCGAATTTAGAAAGCATGAAGAGGGGACATAATGTATCTTCTATTGCCACCAACTATTAATCAGAGATAGTAAGAGCTGTTGTAATTAGTGTAAGACCATAAAATTTTAGAGTGTGATATGAATTGCTGTAATTCTGCACATACTGAATATTCAGTATTTACCACAAAAGCATTCAGACTTTGGAGAAAGTAGGGAGGCTAGTCTACTATTGATTGATAAATGCTCAGCAATGTGCTTCACACTGAGATCAGCAAAGCATGCACCAGTAATGCACGGCATGTGATTTCTATGTGCTTTTCTATGTGCATAGAAAGCTACGTGCTTTCTATGTGATTTCTAAGCTGGCCAAAGGAAAATCAACGTCCTCCACAGCCAGGCTGTGCCATACTCTTTAGCAAGCAAGACTTCAGTGTCTAACTGCAAATTTCAAACCTTTCAAGGATTTTCTTGTTTTATCCCTCACTCTAATAAGAACCTGCCTTATAAAAGCAGAAAGCTTTCCACAGTTTGCTGGCTTATCAGATCTGCACAGCCAAAGCTCTACTCTTACCTTAGTGATGGTAAAAAATAATTATGCCCCTAGCTTCTGTCTGTCTTTTAGACAATCATTTAAAACCAAAAATAAATGGGGAGTTAGGTCCCTGAACATCTTGATTTTTTTGAACCTAGCCCAATGAATACGCTGATACGCTGAGAGAGACAGCACTCTTGATCAGCCCAGAAAATAAAATTCTGCCTGGTAGTCAATTTTCTTATACTTAAGTATAAACCCTGGTAAATCCACCTGCAAATAAGAGGTGGGAACATCAGGGAAATCAAGAAAACCAATAGACAGAAATGGTGAAAGTAAAACCCTTTCTCCTCCAAAGCTCTGAGCCTGTGCACACTGCCTTAGCTCTCTTTTGTATTCTATCTAATCCATGATTGTAAAGCATATGAATTTACTTCCTTTTCTTATGCATGTGAGCCTACTTTCATCATATACAAGATCAGAACATGGAGGCAGAGGGCAGTCAACTTCAACAACTGGCCAGAAAAGAGAAAAAATTTAGTTGTTATTATTTTAGGTATCATGGGGGAGATTTGCTGGCATTAATTTGAGTTAGAATCTGATCATCCAAAAGTTTTAGCCAAAGTTATAGTAAAAGCCCTCTTTCTGATAAGTAATAACTCCTTCCTTTACTTGAGCAAAACATAAACATGTTTCATTTTCCCTGTTTGTCCTGTGTTGCTGTCATAGTATACTAACTTTAAATCTGAAATGTCTGAAATTAGATATTTCAATATCCCTGTGAAAGTCCACGTATGTATGACTGACATAGCTACAAGAAAACTGCCATTCCAGATCATTGCTTTTCTCAAGAAACTTGCTAGAAACCAATTGCATGAGGCTTATTAACTTGCTGTCTCTTCTGCATATGCGCTGTCCTGGTGTCAGTTAACAAAACTTCCCATAGCAAATTTGCAATCAGATTAAGGCAAGTATTTCTTTAATTTATTTCCATCTACAGGCCCACAAGCAAAAACAACAACTCCATCTGAACATCTTTTAGACTAATAATGAGTGCAGGGAAGTTGATATTTAGAGATCTGTACATCCATTTCTCGTGGAGCAAACCCATTCTACCTGACAGATATAACACAAGATGTAATTAAAATGCACTTTTTAGTGTGGCTGAACATGGCCTCCATTGATCTTGTCATACTAAGACTACACTGATAAGAAAAATGGGCTTTCCTAAATTCCAGAGGTTGTACTGAATAGATGAATAAACGCCTGTGTAATTCCTTGAAGGCTACAGTAAAAAACTGCAAACTTCGGACTGAAAATATTTCAATTTAGTAACACAAATTTAAAAGCATTGAAAGTTTTTGTTTGTTTGTTTGTTTGTTTGTTTTTAATTGTTGTATGCTTTATTTCTAATTATCTATTTTATCTTAGAAGGATGCTGTAAAAATTATTTATTAATATCTTCAAACCAAAATGTTCTAGTGGTACATATCTTAGATAAACATTAAAAAGTTAAAAGTTTCACATTCAGTTTGGAGCATATAAACAGATAATTAGGACCATGCATTAAAGGATTAAAATAAAAGAATATTAAATGGGTGCATGATTTCTGAACACAAGCTCTTCTAGGTACCAGGTGTCATGAAAGAAGTAAAGTGTGGTGCTGCGTAATTAACCAAGAGATGTGCACAGCATTGCCAAATCATAGTTACTTGGGTAATCTTAAATTTGGCACTTACTGTTTATGAAATAGGGCTAAAAATGAGTGACGCCCTTTTAATATATTTTAAATATTAGTGTAATTTCATATGAGGCATGAATAGCAACATCTGAATGTTAAAATGAGGATTACCATGCATCTAGGGAAGTATCATAATGTTGAATTTTTTCAGTGGTTGTCTGAGTTCACATATTGTCTTCATGTGAATCAAAATAAGCCACTGGGTTTCAAACTCAGAAATTAAAGATATAGAATTGCCTGTTTCTTGATTATTTTTCCTACTAAATCTACCTTTTATTTGTGAGACAAAATGTTGAATATAAACTAAAGCCTGAAAATGAGACTTTTTGGATGGGGAAGTCAAAGGGGAATGTAGTGCTTGTTACTAAAAGCACATGGATATTTATTTCTTTACAGTTTCTCTGTGGTAGGTTGGTTTTCCAAAGCAATAATGGTGAGGTACCTGGAGATCATTGTGAGCACCTACCCCCAATGTAAGTTTCATTTTCAGCAAGTAATGCTGAGAATTGCTCTAAACTCTAAAAAAAATATGACTCCTACTACTCCTGCTGAGTAAGATCACAGTAACTAAGTGTACCACCTTAACCACAGGCACTCCTGCTTTCATTAAAACAAACAAACAAAAACCATATACCAGAAATTGTAAGGCACTGAATGAAAGAAAAAGAGAAAAACAGCTAAAAGAAAAGAAGCAATGTAATGAAGCCTCTTTCCCCATATTTCTGTGAGTTTGGCAAAAATGCAGACTGTACATACAAGATAGTTTAAACTAATAGTCCTCTTTTGGTGATGTGATTAGAGGAAACTAAGCACCATTAACCAATAGCTGTATTCATACTCTATCACAAAACATAACTACCTAAAAATACATAAAAAGAGATATCAACAATGAACTGAAACCCATCACTCCATTCACAATGGTTTACACTTTACAATGGGTTACTCTTCAACAGCTGACTGAAAGCACAACCCATTTTGATTTCAGATAGAAGCAAAAGACCCCATTAAGGAGGACTAGAAAGAAGCTTTGAAGACAAAAATGAGTGTTAACATGGTAAGACTCAGTCTGAATAGACTACATTTCAATCTTTCTCTGCACTGTCTCTCCATAACTGTGACTCCAATAGTATGTAACATGTTTATTGGCATACATACAAAACGAGTACAAAAAGACCTGTGCTTGAGGGAATTTTAACTTCAAGCAGTGCTCTCACTGCTTGATAAAATAAATTTCAACAGCACAAAATGTAGCAGCATGACTAAGCTTCAAACAGTTTCCTTGCTGAAAACAAAAACCTCTTCTCTGTCCCTTGCCATTCACTCACTTTGGTTTCTCCAAGACAGTGAACTACTCAAAGGCTGTGCAGGTGTTGAGGACTACTTCACAGGCTGCAGTGACAACGAATACTGCAGCACACACCTGGAAGGCTTGGCAGAGATGCATGACCTTCAGCAATCTCAATTTTCTCTCTTTTTATGAAACACACTTCAAACAGAAGTCATCCTCACCACCAAGGTAAGTGCACTGTCTGTCCTATTGACAGCTAATATATGTCCATCCCTTTGCCCACTGGGTACATTAAATAGGCAGACTACAAGTTCACTGGTCAGAAGAATTTTCCCCTCCCACAGGAGGATGAGGCTGTGCTTCTTCCTTTACAGCTGCCAAACCTTATTAACTAGTTTATTTATTTTCTCAGACATGAATTATCATGATAAGGAGCTCACAAAATAACAGATCAGAGACAAGAAATTATATCCACAAGAAAATTATTTTATAAAGTAAAAGAGAAAAGGAAAAACAAAATATGCTGCAATAGAGAAAAGTGATAGAAAACAAAAAGTTCAAGAGGTCATGGACTGGGAAGGGAAAAGAACTAAGGAGAAAGATTGACAGAACAAAAGAAGCACACATAATCATATATTCATGACTATACCAGATGGATCAATCTTTTCAACTGCTGATACATTGTGGATACTAGTCAATATACTGGCAAAATTCAAAGTGAAGATTGTATGTTTTCATGGCAAACAACATGGATTTTATACATCTTTATGGTGTAACCTAACAATACTATAACATTGGACTACTGAAGAAATAAACAGTGAAGCACACCAGTTAGAGAGTAAAAATCCCTTTGTAGAAAGAATCACTTTAGCCATGTTGAGTCATGTTGAATTAAAACATAATATTACCTAACAACATTTATCCAAAATATGGATTATATGGATTACATCCAAAATAAATCTGGTATTTGGTTGGTTTTGGACAAGTTCTATGTTTCGAAATATTTATACTATAAAATATTAATTCTGCATTTGGAGCAACTGAGAAGAATAACAGATGGGCAGACAAATGGAAATGCAGAAAGACATGGAAGAGGGGAGAGACAGGACAAATAATAAACAAAAAAAGGAAGATTTGTAAAGCTTACAACAACAACAACAAAAAAAAAAAAAAAGAGGAAAGGAAGGCATGGTGGGCTAGCTTTGCAAAGATTCAAAATCCACTTCTTTCTAAGATTAAAAAAAATAAATAAATAATAAAAAGAAAATAAAACATTCCAAAATTTTTGCCATCATAAACACCTCCACTGAAGTGGAAAATTAGAGAAAGACAGGAAGACATTGGACAGGGAGAGAAATAGAAGCTTGCACTCTAAGACACATTACTTAGATCTCATATTAGAAAATCTTCTCTAAAAAGGAATAATCTTGTCTGTACAACATCTTAGTATTTGGTCCAGTACACAAGTGGGCATGAGAGATGAACATGCTAAGGAAAAGAGAAGACAAAAACAACAATGGAAACATACAAACAAAAACACACTTGGAAAACAAACACAGATAGAGAAATATTAATCAAAATAGATTAGTCAATTATTTTTCTCAATTCTAAAAATAATAGAACAATAAGAGAAGATCATGCTATCTGCTGATGAAATATGTTAGAAATGTCAGCCATGCATTAACGAATAAAACAAGGAGCATTGCCAAAAAAGCAGAAGCCTCAAATCCCTTAATTTCTGCAGCCGAAGTCCAACATTTTTGAGGAAACTAAAGACTTATTTATATATGCATAATAAATAGATAAATCCTTTGTATTAAATTTTTTAAAATAGTCCCCAAGACCACATAGAAATATTACTTAAATATTCCATTATCATTGAACTAAACAAAATACAAATGCTCTTTGCAAAATGGAAAATTAAAAGTCAAGTTTTTTCTAGAGTAAGAATACGTTTAACATTTGCAGCTTAAGTTATCAAATGTATATATGTCCATTGAATGTAAATATGTGGCAGTATCATAGGAAAATAATACCAAAGCAATGATCCACACTGCCCATCAAGACCACTCTTGTTTGGAGTATTTTTGAAAACTGCCTACTGTAGCAGTCCCCACACTGGCAGAAATCCTGTTAAAATCATTGGAACTTTTGCTGGTATAGGGACAGACTGTAGGATCTTTAGCTCCAATAAAGCAAGGCGCTTCGGCCTCTGCTTTAGGCAGGACTTTGATAGTTTGACACACATTTATTTGCTTTGTTGAGTCAGGGCCTGTATGATCAGATTTTCAAATCTGTTTTTTATTCCTTTCTCTTTTTTTTGTTTGTTACTTAATCAAAAATAATATATTTCTGTTTTATTTTAAAAATATTACATAATTTTACCATTTTAATAAAATTATCAGAAGACAACACTGGCCTAAATATCTCACCCCATTGGCACTTCCACCTTCATACAATACATTTAGGCCAGCATCCTGCACGAGATGTGCCAGGGGTTATTAGGCTTCCAATTGACAGAACCCTCTTCCTTTTGACAAAACACATCAGAAACCCTCCAAATACATTAAAAGTGTGTCTGCATGTATACACTTGAATGATTCAATCTGCGTGTGAGATTAAGACATTCCCCTATGACATTCACTTACTAGAATTACTGCTGTCATCCTTGGTTCCATCGAGACTTCCATCGGGGTGCATTTGCAAGTAGTAGCCTTGCCTGCAATATAACCTGGTCACTATACCCTTGAGCTGGGGATCTGAAAGACAAACATATTTTGTCACTAGCCTCAAAACTTTTTCCAAGACTTATCCCTACTTCTGTCACTGTAGAAGGAAGTTTGGTGAAGCAGCATTGCTGTCTTAAAGTTGTACTAGAACAAGATGGTTCCTGATGGAGATGGAGAGAAATCTTTCTGCAGAGTATTATTATGCCAGTTTCATGTCCTGTTCTCTGTCTTAAACATCCTTAATTATAATTAACAGAGGTAAAACAAACATAAAAATAGAATACACCAAACACCCATAGTCAAAAGATTTAAATTAGATTAAGCCCTACAAAAAATTGTAGCTTTCAGCAACAAGCAGCAAACCTTACAGAAACCCACAAAATTAAAATAAATAAATAAATAAATAAACTACTTGTATTTAATACTTGTTAGTAACTTACTGTACTTCACATAAGTTCTAAGATCACATGCATGAAAGCATCTGTCTCATTTCACTCTCTACCAAAAATCATAAACTTATCTGGTACAATATTTTGTGATAGTCCCATCTGAGGAGTTCCCAAGATACCAATCTAGAGGCAGATATGATTCACCTGCCCTCTCCCATCCCCCAGGGAATAACAGCCACAATCATGGCAAGGTGATTGCCATAAC
Organism: Oxyura jamaicensis; assembly: GCF_011077185.1. Taxonomy (NCBI): domain Eukaryota; kingdom Metazoa; phylum Chordata; class Aves; order Anseriformes; family Anatidae; genus Oxyura; species Oxyura jamaicensis. The sequence goes on along the minus strand of NC_048893.1, from coordinate 148,068,508 downwards.
TCTTCTTTACCAGAGTAAAAATATATATATATATATATAAAAAATAAAAAAAAATAAAAATACCTGAGTAAGCTAAAAGTAAATGGGAATTCAGGTAGCTGAACAGCTAAGCTACCCTATCTAATACTCTACTATTGTAAAAATTACCAAGAATTGAGTATGGGCTACCAAGCAACAACTTTGTGATTCATGTCAAGGATTGTGCCTTACCAAGCCACTTACTAAGCTGCTGAAGATTTGGTTTAGTGATGAAGAAAAGGACATCACATCTTAAAAAAAAAAATAACAGCACTACAGCTCCTTATATTGATAACATAAACTATTAGGCCCAGCTATAGCCATTCAGTACTATATGGTATAAACTTGTGGGGACATTGGCATTAAAAGCTTCCATATCACATTATGCTTATCTCTGCAGTAATGAACACAAAGACTTTGAGGCAGATATGTAATGAAATGAAGAGACGGAATTTTAAGTAAGGCAGAAATGATTTTCATGCAAACCTGTGGCCAGAATATAAAATCCTCCTTGAATTTGTATATAATTGCTCTCACAGTTAATTATGCTGTGTTACTTATTATAGTATCCTAAGGGAAAGTGAAAATAAACACTAATAAATTAAATTGTCTCTAAGTGGAATGTTCTAAAGTTTTCTACAGAACCTGAGTTCCATGAAATGTGCATGAAAATGGTACGTTTTTCTTGAAAATACAAAGTCATATGAAACAATAAACACATTTAAATTAAAAATATAAGTTTAAATTGTAAATATCATAGAAACTGTTACTAGAAATATTAACACAAACTGTTGAGGCATGGAAATAAAGTATTTTGTGATAAACAAGTAAGAACATTAAAACTTTTATTTTGCTTTTAAATTAAAATTTTGCTTTATTTATACTTTAGCAAAAGTTGCTCTGTCTTTATATGAGAATACTCAATTTAATATATATATATATATAAATATAATAAATTTTATTTTCTTTGGAAGTACTGCCTTAATCAACCATATCAGACAAACCAAAAATATTTTCATCATTTAAAAATGAAAAGTGAGTTCCTCCTACACAGGTGCTATTCTTTTCATCGCATTCTTTCAGTACACACTTCCAAATTGACAACTTTAAACATGCTTTATACATACTGACATTGTATCTTAAAAGACTAAAGAAAATAACTAAAGCAAAATTATTATAACCAGAGCTTTAAAAAGTATTTACAGGAAAAAATATCAATATTTTGAAAAGATGTTTCTATATCCAACAAACAAGAATTAATTCTGCTTTTAGCTTAAAATATCCCACAGGAGGGCAATTATAGTCAATTCACTATCACCAGTTGTTTACACCTTCCACTACAATGCAAAATTTATAAGTGATTTTCAAAGTTATTCTTTATAGTTATTCTACTTATTTTTTAAATTCTCAAACAAAATCTACTTTATAACAAGAAATCACACAATCATGTCTATGTTTGCTCCAGAAGCATTATTTAAAATTAAACCAAAATTTACCAACTATCCAAAACTGTATTTGAAAGAAAATAATTTGGTGAATAATTATACATTTCAGCTAGCATTTCAGACTTCATATGGTGGGGAAGGACATGAGTCCCCCATGTATTTGTTCATTTAAGTTCAAATACAGCAAAACAGTAACTGTTATAACATGAGACAAGAGGACCTCAGTCGTGTTTTATCTCATTCATACACAGTTTTAATGGTTTTAGTTGTCAGAGAACTGAACAAAATAGTCACAAAACAGCTCTTTCACTCAAATATTTCATTCAAATCTGGAATTTATTACTAATAACATGATATTAATTAATATTTTGATTATGCCACATAGATCTCTATAAACCAAAACAAGGACAAAAAAGGTCCTATTTCCCGTAAAACATAGCAATTGCAAATTTTTTTTTACCTTTTTTTTTTTTTTTTTTTTTTTTTTTTTCCTACAGATTATTAGAACCTTGTTTACCCAGCTCCTAAGATGGTCTTTTCTACTTCAAGGTTAATATTAATTCCTGACAAAAAAAAATGAATCAGAGAATTTTTACAAGTTCTTGATTGTCATATTTAGTTCAAATAACACTTCATGTCTACAAATCAGAATAAGAGACAAGCTAAATATTTAAGCTGAACAGTGCTCAAAATATTGGAATAATTTGAGAAGACATGGTTGTTTTTATTTTTTATTATTTTCACTTTAGCAAAAAATTAACCCAAATTTAATGATGGGTTTGTATGCAATGACTCGTTAATCTCAATGCAAGTCATAATAAGCAATAGTCAAAAAGCCTACTCTGTATAGTCTGAAAATTGATTAAATATCTTAAAAGAAGAAACAGACAATCTTGTCAGGCAAGGAATTCATCTCTTCACCTTGCAGAAAGATAAATTATTCTTTCAGGTCAATTTTGAGATACTTGGGCAGCAAGCAGTACAGATAAATCATCTGGTCTCTGTATTGTTACAGCATTTTATCTACCCATTGTCACTTGATAACATTACAGAAACAGTCTCAGCTTCAGACAGTTTGCAAATGAGTTTCTCAGATCCTTCTTGATCACACTTATTTATTTATTTTTATTACGCACTAGAAAGCAGGAGCTAATAGCAATACCCAGTAATACCAACAAAAGTCTAATGCTGCCTGTCCTCAGGTGCACCCAATACCTGATGCTTGTAACTTCCACCACAGTGATGCAGGTAGACAGAAAAGCAATTATCCTCACCCTTTACTCCCCACACATGCCTTTTTCTTCCCACATGAAAGAGAAAGGGAATGGCAAGAGAATGCAACCAAATAATAAAACACAAATTAACGGGATGAGAATGGAAGATCTAACAAAATAGCTCCTGTTTCTCATATTTTATTTTTTTTTATTATAGACTTTATGTTAATGGTTCTGTGGTAGTCTTACTTGTGTCGCCCAGACAAATATGTGAAAAAAAAAAAAAAAGAACAAACAAGCAAACAAACAAACAACAACAACAAAAAGGGGGGGGGGCCCCCCCAAAAAAGCCCACTTCACCATGGGTCAAAATTAAAAGTCAATTCAACATCTCCTAATGGTTTTTATTGATCTTCTTTTGGGTCTATACTTCTGATTTTGAACAGTTCAGTGTGACAATAATGCAACGCCCCACCATGGAGAGAATCATTCTAGCTTGTAATGTTTAGAGATTGCCTCTAAAATTTTGGAAATGTTCTACCGAATGGACAAAACTACACATTCCCAAACCTCTCTTCCACAGCAACCTGCATAAGAGCAGTCACTTGCAGCCCCTTTTTATTGCTGCTTTCTCTTAGCAGCAGCAGCAGCAGGAGGTATGATTGCAGTTAGCATGCACATGCTGTCAGTAGCCTAATGTCCTCAAAAAAGATAGAGTTTAATTAAGTTGTCTTCTCTTCTCCCTCTAGTAGTGGCTACAAAAACTGTTTTGTCATCAAGTCTTGACAGGTTGAGTACAGCTTTTGCTTTAGAACAATTATGACATTTGATGTTTTAAATTAAAAATCTTTTCTGTACAGAAACAGAATATTTTTAACATCTCTTCTTCCCTCACCTCCTAAGGCTGCCAGGACAGATCTCTTCAGAAATTTTATCGATTTAAAATAAACAAGGTTATAAACTCATTAGAAACTAATTTCAGACATAGATGAACTTACAATGCTACAAAACAATGGCAGGTATGCCCACTGTATTTTGACACCATTAAAAATGAATCCCTTAGAATACACTGAAGTTTTAATTTTACATGAAACTCCTTGTCTTGCTTTTGGTGCAAAAGTTTAAGTCTTAAAACTAATTTTTTTTTTTTTTTTGTTTTTTACCAGAAGTCTTTTTTATTGTTGTTGTTTTTGGTTGTATGTTTGTTTCGGCCTGGCATTATTCACCTACTCCCTCTCTTGAGTAAATAACCTCGGTATATTTGAGCTGGCAGACAAATGCTTAATGGTGGCTTAATCTCATTCTTATGGAGAATAACCTGCACTAACCAGTTAATTACCAGTCTGCCACAAGTTCCTCAATGAGTCACATGAAAATGTATTTAGAGTATTTAGCAGTATATAGAGCTAAATTTTGCTCATATAGCATAGCATAAAACTCATGTTAACGACTGGTAGCTCCATGTCCATCACGTTTTACTTGAACTTTATTATTTGTATTTCCCTCCTGCAGTTTTTACTTTTGAATTGTTAAGTACTAAAAATACTGCTCATGCTGGTCCAAAATAAACCAGCCACATTTTTTGGCTCTCTGTGACTTGCCTATCATTTTTTTTTTCCTCTCTGACACAGTCTGCATTTGTTAAGAATCTTCTCTCTCCTGTTTTACTTGATTTGAAATATCAAAAACATTTCTAAGCTGTTTTAGGATTTAAAACAAACAAACAAACAAAACCACAATCATTTCTAAACTGTTTTAGGATTAAAACAACAACAACAAAAAACAACCAAACAACAGCAACAACCAATGAAACAAAGCAATGCACAGATTTCTTGGGAAGTTGTGAAGCACAGCACCCACCTGAAGCACAGATATGTTTCACCCACTCCACACCCACCTACCAGCTAGTACTCAAGGCCCAGGATGTGTAAAAGGCCACTGCTTGTCCCCTTCTCACAAAATAATTCTGACAGTACTGTCAGACTGTCAGGACTGGGATTTCTACAGTCTCTCCTGCTGAAGCCATTCTCTGTCATGTAGTAAATTAACTGCCCACCACAGGAGGCATTAGAGTCTATGTGCTAGATCATAGCCGAATGCAGCCTCTAGCCCTTCATTGACATCTGAGCATAAACTCCTTAATGTTTCATTTTAATGTATGAAGATCATATACAATTTTAAAAAGTGTCACTACTACTCAATATTTTAGAAATATTTTCCAACAGGTAATTCAGCTACAGAAGGAGGGACCAAATCCAATGTAATATATTGCTTCCTTATTTTTTGATTCTCATTTGAAGTATCCCTGTCCCTGTTGAAACACTTCTCCCAGTTTCAAAAAGTTGTCTTTTCAAGAATACTGTTGATATTTTAATTCCAGCAGCACTGAGGAGCAGAGGTACAATCAATACAGAGAACTACATCATACTTCCTTCTTGTTTTTGGTCCAAAACCTCCTGTTTCCCAGCACATATAAAAGCAGGATCTTTTGATCCTTACACAATCACAAAAGGAGGCTCCTTCAAACAAGTATCCAGCCAATTAAGAGTTCAAAATGCAAAATTTTGTCCTTCATTTAACAAAGATAAAAGCTTAAATGCTCATCTAAAACCCCCATGTTCCTTCATTCTGAATATTAAACTCAGCTGTTTGTGATACAGCTGTTGCATTTAAAAGCCTTACACACTCCCAACTTGTTTATAATTGCTACTGTCCTGTCAGTCTGGTCACTAAGTGTTTCCAATGTTTTGATCTTTTATTTGTTTGTTTGTTTTGTTTTGTTTTACTTTCCATCTCTGATTCTAGTGTTAATGTTTTCAGTATCTCATAATACACACCAACCAACTAAAGCTTAATTAAAGTCTTTAAAGGAAAGTGTCTTTTAAAGAAAAATTTTGCTATGTTCAGAACAGAAAGGAAAAGGATATAATGTGATCTCAGAAAAGCAATAACCTCCATTATTCCCTGTTCCCATAAGTAATAATAGTACTTATTCTGAAATGCTGTGGCTTTGTGATTTCTCTGTGCTCGCTTATTTTTCTGTCCTCTCAATGATTGCAGAGCACTCAACTTTGGTGTTTATTTTTAACTCTACTTTTTGTCCATTCATGCCTAACATCACAAACCCATCTCTCAGAGAGCCTTGCACTGAGAACATATTTAACAGGGACACAAAGTCTTGTCTGTCTGCACTGTCATTGTCATGAACATTTTCACTGAGTTGATGAAATTTCTTGGTAAACTATGAAAGCACGTTGGAGTTCTGCAAAATGGTTGCTTTTCTTGAAAGCACAGCACTGTACCATTTGTGCTGGTGTCTTTGCCTTTGTATTGGGCAAAGACATTATGTATTGGACAAAGACTTTATGTTAACTGCAAAATGGGGTCTCTTCCACTTGTGTGCACAGACACAAGTTTTGTCTCTAGGACTTACAATACATTTCTAATTACATGAAATTAGTTTCTTGCCATGTGGTTTTACATGAGCAAATGTGATTGTAAGTAGAACTAGAGCAACTTGACTTCTTGCTGGGATAATTTTTCTGTTTAAATTCACAAGGTGATCGGATTTAATAGACTCATCTATAGCATAATTATTAACAGTCTCATTTACCAGCCATTTTATTTTTTGCAGGATGGGAAGGGAAGAGGTTTAGGTTGTTACGAGAACACACGGTTTCCAAATATGTTTAATTTTAGTAACTTTATTTAATAATTTGCATTTACCTTCCTACTGGACCATATTGTACATTTCCAGTATTTTTGATCTTGCAACATATGATTTTATTTTATGCCTAAATACTGTCTTCTAATGTTGATCCGTGTTTCTTCTATTACACTAAAATTCAAAGGCCTCTAATTTCCCATTATTTAAAATACCTGATGATATGTTACACTAATAACATAACAGATGGATTTAACTGTTACCTAACAAGCATCACCTTCCTCTGACACTAAAAATAATCTTTGCACAGCTATACTCATGCTCTCAAAGTTTACTTTGATATGGTAATAAGAAAATTCTATTGTCTAAGCTCTATTTTACACCAGCTTTGTTGTTGCAATTTTTATTTAACCTTTTAATTTTAGATAAGACAAAAAATATCTTGTTTTATGAATCACCTTGTCTTTGGAAAAACATTTTCTACTATTTTGTTTAGGATGCATTTTTTTATACTTGAACATCTTAGTTCTACCTAGTATTTTCTTCGTTCTAACTTCAGACAATAAAACATCGTACAAAATATTGCTCAGCATTCTTGAAAATGAAAACATTAAACAATGGATACTGAGTTTATTTATTTATTTATTTATTTTTCTCATTTTTGCAATGGGTTCCACTTTGGTAAACCTCCCATAAAAAGGCCCCATGAAAAAACAGACTTTATTTTAGTCACAATCAAAAAATATCAAGTCACCACAATGTGACAGATTCTATTACCATTTAATTTATGTATGAAAGTTGACTAAGGTGTTGCCCTTTGAATCAGTGCATAAGTAGAATTTAAGAATGAGATTTTTCTGAATATATCAGTAAATACTGTAAGCACAATAGGATGGACATAAATGATCATTTCAGCTATAACTAAATTTATGTCAGTCAGCACCTAACTTGCCAAAGAAATATTTCATGTTTTTAGAATAAACTGTTTAAACATCACATTTATTTTTACAATCTTGATTATTGGTCTCCTTGCATGCTGCATCACAAAGCAATGAAATATTTGAAATCAGTCCGTATTTCTTTGACAAACTGACTTAGCGTTAAATTTGGAAAGGACTTAAATAATCTATTGAAAAAGTATTCCAAATTATCATGGCAATGTTCAATGAAAAGAGGATAGCTTGATAATTTGCAGTGCTGAGTATTACATTCTGAACAACATTCCATTTTCTATTGTTACAAAGAGGAAGCTTCTTCAAGTGGCAGGGGTCTTTAACTTGTTATTAACTTCATTTAATTCTTGCCAGAATACATAAAAGCACATAAAATGAAGCAGTATATTCCCTCTGCTTAGATATGCAATAATATCATTTCTAAATTGTGCACCTCAAGAACAGACTATTCTATTTACTTTTAGTTTCTTGCTAATAGCACAAAATATTGAAAGAAGGCAAATTACTTCTGAGAAATTTTACATTTTTTTCTGCTGACTAGCCTAAAAAGCACAGGCAAACAGATAAATTTCACTGCCAATAACTGGCACTAAAGAGATTTTATCTGGTTTCAAAGCAATAGCTAGGATTTGCAATGTATGTCACAGACTCATTGCAGAGCAAAAAGCCTCAATTTTCTTTGGTAAATGAACAACATATAAAACTTTCCAGGTTTCAGATGTAGCAGTTTCCCAACATCTTTTAGTGCACCATTCTCAGTTTCTACTGCCACCATCACAAACAGATGCATTACAACACTTTATAAAACTACAAAAAATCACAAGTTTTTATTTTTATTTTAGTTGGGTTAAGTGGACTGAGCTTACATTAGTGCAGATTTAAAGACATCCATCAGAAAGCCAACATCAATACAACTCTGTGTTCTTTTTTATCTAAGTTGACAGTTCAGTACACAAATGGAAACTCCTGGTAAATAAAACAATAAAAGCATTCACTTGTGACCAAATGCAAACAAACCTGTTTAATACTTGAAAAGAAAATCATTAAAAAGGAGATGAAGAATTACCAAGGAATTTGAAAAATTAATTAAGTTTTAATTTAGTGTTTAACAATGTACAAACCACAGGGATTAGTTACTTATATCTGACAGAATTTACTACAAAAAAAATATTTATCAGTCAATTGACTATGAAATTTCAAAAAAAGTTAAAATTTTCCTTCAGAAAAACGTTGTTTTTTGTTTGTTTGTTTGTTGTTATTTGTTATGCTTAGACATAAATCGTCAGTGCCATACCACATAATTCACCAACATTATCTGAAGATACTTGTCTACAAAGTAATAAAATGCCAGCAAAATGTGAACTGTTAAGTGCAAGCTACATTTTAGTTCTCTTCATGAACAAGTAATATTACTGGAGATATAAATAGGACTCCAAAGATATGAGGTCAGGGTGAAAGGATAATTGATTATCCAATGTGAAATGGATAATACCATTGTGAAAGGGAACAAATGCATTTCTATACTTGGTATTGGCTAGAAACTTTCTTCTATACTTGTTATTGGCTAGAAACAAGTCCTACAGGGCAAGCTGAAGTTTGCACTGTTAATATTAATAAAATAAGTTAAATATTTAGGAAAAAAATATTTGTGTAGGAAAGCATGAATACTCTGGAATTAATTCACACAAAAACTCTATGAAAGAATTTTAATATCATTATACATACAGTACAATTAATAACTATTTAGTATTTTAAAAACATTCCCTTGTTCTTTCACAAAGTGTTGCTATTTTCAGTTTAATATTTGAAACCTCTATAAGCAAAAAACCTTTAATACTCAAGAACTGTCATGAGTTATAGGAAACAACTCCTCGAAACAGAAAATAGCAAGTTATACTAAGTATTTCAGTTATTCTTTACTTTTTGCAGTGTAACTATGAGTTATCTTGGACTTTTATTTAACAAGGGACCTGCTGAAGAAATAGTAGACATTTTCCTATACTTTATTCTATGCTCAAGCGCTTGTACAGTTGTGAGAATGCAGTGAGATAGAAAGACAAAAAGGAAAGAAATACTTTGCTATTTTGGTTTTCTGAGATTAAGTTTTCCCCAAAAAACTTCCCTGTGAGAAAGACAAGAATCCTGGTTAGCCTGCAGATTGAAAGACCTCTATGGTATTAAACCCAATTGGTAGTCTTATGAGAAGTAGCTTGGAAAACTGATCTTCAGCTAGTGAGACAAGAAAATATTCCACTGTACTTTAAGAACATAGCGTATTCCATTTCTACTTCAGCATTACAGATTTACTTATTCTATAATCAGCATTATGAATCAGTGCTTCTTTACTGGAGGTAATTCCTGTTTTTTTTTTCTTTTTTTTTTTTTTTTTTTTCGAGTTCAAGATTAAGTGGGGCCATGACTTCAAGGATTTTTTATTATTGTTTGTTTTTTTTGTTTGTTTGTTTCATCTTCCCCCACCTGTGCTACTATGAAAGTTAGAAGCAAACAGAAAGAAAAGATACTCGTATGAAATTAAATGACACCAGGAGCTTGGCTTTAAGGAAATCACTAAATTTTGACACTGATACGGGACTGATCATAGAAAACTGCTGTAGGCTATCACTCATCAAGCCCTTTTTTGAGGGATCTTTGCACAAACATTGTCACCTTGCTTCTCCTGAACTACTTTTTCTCCAAGCCTCACTTTAGCAAGAACAAAATCAATACAAGAGGCAAATTCCTTTGATGCTTTGAAGCTGATGCTTCTAGAGACAAACAATCAAGCATTTGTCCCACCATGATTACTCAGGTTCTCCGGCTACTTAATCCATGAGATTTAGGTACTAACCAGAAAATAAGCAGAACTATACTTGGAACATCTACTGGAAAATGAGCAGATACAGTTCAGGTCAAATAGATTGTTCAAAGGTCTGTTGGGTTTTGGAAGAACTCAGATCTGGTTAACATTTTGATAGATGATCCAAAATACCTCAAAAAACATTGAAAGGGTTTTCAATCTCTAAAACTAATGTTGATTAGAACATGAACCGGAAAAAAATAGTTTTTGAATACATAATCTGAGAGTAAAACCAAAAAAAAAAAGGGCTCTAAAACAAATCTCCCATCCTGTGTAAAGCATTTTTTCTGTGACCTCATAATCTTCTTAATCTTTTTAATCCTCCTTTGCTTCAAGTCCAGCTCATCTACTATTTGTACCTTTCTTAAGTCTATCAAGTACCTGTACAGGCTCACCTTGCCCTACTTCTTACATCCTGTCTTTCACTTCCTACCTGCTGTATTCAGCAATCCAGCATCTTCTCCCACCTGTGTATCTCCAGATGTGCTAAGCAGTCAGGAGGACAAAAGACCACCCTCCTTCCTGTTGTCCAACCAAATTTTAACCTTAATAACAAAACATGATTTTAAGCAAATAAACAAATATGCCATCATTCACATACATCTTCATTCAGACATTTATAGAAACAATAAGATTATCTTTAGGCTAACAATACATTTAACCAGAGATACAAACTTCACCTTGTAGCTACCAGGGAAATAACACACAGTCTGTAATTTCTGTATGTATACACAAAAACAAAGCAACCAGTAACTTATCAATGCATTTTGTAGAGCAGTGACTCAGAATGAAGATGCATGGCAGTTCCAAATGTATATATTCTTCTGAGATGTGTAATACACAACTGGCAAAAACAAAAACAAAACTAAAATATATTCCTCAAGTCTTCTGAGCCACAACACTTCCATGAAGATGGTTCCCCCTTCACTGTCTTCTTGGTCAAAACTAGTTGTACCAGCATCATTAACTGTCAAGGTTGACATCAAGTCTCTTAATTACGGATGACCAATTACATGTAGGGAGGTACTAAACAAAGCAAATTCCATGACTTGTAGCTGGTGTCTTCCAAAGACAAAACAAGTGAGAATCCTCTGCTCGGGTATGAGTGTCTGAACTATTTATCCTGAACTCCATCATAGTAGTAGGGAGAAATGGGCAGCTCAAGGCATGTTTTCCCTCATTTCTAACAGAAAGGTCAAAAATGCATCAAATGAATTAAATGCAGGAGAGCCTACTTGTCTACCCCAAACCAGGTATCATGCAGTATTTAGCCCTGTTCATCTCCTAGAGACACTGAAGTTCTCAAGTCTTTGGATGAGCCTTCCCTCCCTAGGACAACTCCAGTTCCAGACTATTCCCTTTGAACTGGACTTATGGTATAACCCAAATAGACCCTCTCAGGTTCTTTTTTTGTGTCAGAAGACCCACCTACACTATAAAAATGCTGCCATATGGGCACAATTAAATTTAGTTTGCTTAGCACCCTAATCTGGCAGCTGTTGATGCTTCTCACTACAGGGTTTCCATGCCACTCTTAGAAGCTTGTCCTGTAAACTCCTTTACAAAACACACATATTCAACTAGCATGTTTTAAACAGAAATCAAGAACAATTTTATTCTCTTGATTCATGTTTGTACTGCAGCAATATCCTCTTAATTCCAGCAAAGACTGAGATGCTACTGTGCCAGACAGTACTCAGAAGGGTGAACAGGTATTCTTAGAAAGAACAAATTAGACCCTTTTCTGAATATTAATATTAAACTCTCTTTAAAACTCATGCATCCTGAACATTTGTTATACTGACAACTTAAATGTTATTTGAAGCTGAAAGATTAGAGACTGAAAAGCAGGAAATCCAACCCCAGGATTTCCACAGCAATTTTTGTCCATGCCTGCTGACACTCCAGCGATAGCACCAGTATTGGTGAATACTGACCAGCTGTAACAACTGGTGCAAATTTGACACTGTAAGGATGTCTTAATGACAGCCTTCAGCTGAATGTTTCCCTCAGCTTTCTTTAGTTTTACATCTGGCACCTAAGCTTTCTAACGTGACAGCAAGGCTTGCTGTTCCTCACTGGGAGCCCAGTGCAGGGCAGGCATCCCCAAACCTCACCAGCAGAACTGAGCATGGCTGACACCCTCTCACCTGCAGTCTCATCAGCACACTAATGCACTGGAACACTAACTTCAAAAGCCCACACTGACACACTGTGGTGTAGAAAATCCCTGCCTGCCCTATTTTCATTTTCTAACATTCATACTCACTTGGACAGTTTGATTAAGTGCCTGGGGGTTATTCCATTGTACCTTAACTGCAGATGCTGCTGGTGCTTCATTTATAATACCGCAGGTGAAACCCAATAAACTTTAGTATCACACTACATTTCGTCTGTGTATTTACATGCACCTTGTCAACAATATAGCATAGCATGAAATACCCAACACTTCTACTTTTTATTATGATGTAAAATAAAGCTTCTCCTCCTCAGTGTAGTCAGAAAAAAAAAAAAAAAAAAAAAATAACAGAAAGGATATCTCTAATTCAGAAAACTGTCTAAAAAATATTTGCTACCTCTCCAACAAAGCTTACATGGTATATGAAATCTTTGTTTTGTTTTCCAGAGGCCTTCAAGGTAGTTCTCTATTTCTATACACAAATAATAGCAGAAATCTCTGTCATAAATCTTGTTCGAATTTAACACACAAGACAAATTCCCTTTTCCACACACAGACAGGAAGGGCATATATGAGCCTTGATTATGCTTTATTAAGTTCTTCATTAAAATCCATGTAAGTGTCTCTGTCAAGCAGGCTACACTTGATTTTTCTAAGAAATTATTTTTAGCTGTGTGCAATGCCTGGATTTACCAGAGAAGGAAGAGCAGGAAAGCGGAAAGAGAAGTTAAAAGCTCTCATCACCCTGACTAATATGCTGTCATGGTTCTGGTGACACGATGGCAGCAGCCAGTCACTGGTGCAGCAAGCACCCTCCCTTCTTTCTGCACTCCCCATCTGCTTTCACACCGCAGCTGTGGAGTGCTACAGAACTTACAGAAGGTTTTTTTAGTGCATTTTTCTTTGGACAAACCAGAATTCTGCCACTTTGTAATCAAAGTATCACTTCAGCTGTTTCTACAGAACATAGCAACACAGCAAAGGAAGTGCTGAAGAAGCTGAGCAATGACTTTGATATCAAAATAAAGCCTGAAGATTGGGGCCATTCCCTATCTCAAGGAAGCATATAGCCTTTGTCCACTGTATTACCAAAACAACATTTTATTATTATTATTATTTTTATTGTCCCTTGCCTTGCCTTGCCTTTCCTTCCCTTCCCTCCCCCTTCCCCTTTCCCTTTCCCTTTCCCCTTTCCTTTTTAAAGTTACTTCCTCCTGATAACAATGAAGTAGAGAATTACTAGCAACACGTTGCACATGACTGACCAACAGCTCAGAAACTATTTACACCATATGACTAGAAACTTTTTATACCACATGAATTTAGGTTTCTATCATGAGTGCATTGACTCACTCTCTGAAAAGTCATAAACTATTCAGAGAACCAAAATCTACATCCTTTCCATTCAGAAAGTGTCATGTACTCATGCACAGTAAGTGCCCTCTCTTGAAACTGCTCAGCTGCTTCCTGAAATCTCTGGAAGTCCAGCTCTAATGAAAAGAATGAACAAAGTTAGTTTTTGATTTCTTTGCATTTCTAGTTTGTATTTCTTCTATTAGTAGAAAATGATTACTTTTGAGTATTTTTAAATATTTTAAAATTTTTTGAAATTATTATTTCTTTATGCTGGGACTCCAGCTGCATGAAGAAAGTCAGGATGGCCCTGTTCACCAAGCCCAGATGTCTTGATCAGGAGAGGAACGGTTGTGGATCCACTTTGTGGGGGACTGGACTAATCCAAAACATGTTCTGGAGGAGAATGAGCACTGGCCTAATATTGCAGTCACAGTAAGAATGCCCAGCTACCTGCAGATTCCCAGGCAGATCCTAAACACAGGAGATCAGCATCACCCAGACAATAAAGCACAAGGAGGATTTCCAAAGCAGCAATGAAAATGAGGCTTTCTGCATTTTAGTCAAGGATGCAGAAGCCCCCATCAGGTTGTAAAAAAGCATGTGCAATGACTGGAAAAGATACAATTAACAACTGGATATACAGAAACCACTATTTATAAGCATGTCAGAGGCCAGTTACTACCCTGATTTTCCATTAAATTGAATGTGTTTATTTGTATGATATAACAGTATTAATCCCACTGTAAAGGCAGGTGGAAGGTTTTTAATAGAGCAATTTAAAGTGCAGGAGTGAAAGCAAGGGGAAAAGACTTGCCACTTTCAATGAAATAAATGGATGTCAGCAAAAATAAACATCACTTATCAGAAGCCTTCTATCTGTGTAGCAGAATGACAGCTTATAAAATATTTTCCCAGTGCTTTAATATCTAGTGATGAATGCAACTAGAAAGACAATAAAAGACACCCTTGTCAACAGTTTCCAGACAATTCCAAATAAAATAAACTAATTTAAAATAATATTTTGGATAATTCATGCTAACTACTGGATATATGTAGTTTCGAATAAGTAATGTATAAATGAAATTATCTCCTTTGATAACCTCATGAAGTATTTTAATAGCAGTGTTTGAGTATTGTTAATAGATCTAAGACCTCTAAAAATCCTGACATTTAAAGCTGGACTAAATTGGAAATCAGTATGAAGATTACCTTATATAGTGTTGGGATACCAGTAAAAGTCTAAAATGTTGAAGTTCTCAAAATCTCTTAAATAACTAAATATCAGTAAATGCTTCAAGTTTCTTCCACAGAAGTATCTGAACTCCACATATGTAAAAGATAATGTTAGTGATATGAGCTAAAATTAAGACAATTTACTTATTCCAACATAAAAGACTCCTTTTTTTTTCGAAACCAAGCATCTGTTTGAGATAAGAATCCGCGGGGGGCCCCCGGGGGGTTTGTTTTTTTTTTTTTTTCTCCTCAGCTTCACAGACCTGGGGACTAGGAAGCTGAGCTGCCACTGCAATGCAAAGAAAGGCTCCCCAGCAGTTCAGGTTCACACTCCTCCAGGGAGTCTGCTGTCAGTCCAGGAACAGGAGAATGTTTTGAAGATGTAAACAGCTTGGTTTTGGAACCTGTAGTACCTTCAGAGGTCTCAGCTCTTCTCAGGCCTGCCATGCAGTTTCTCAGGAACCAGAAGCAACCTAATCCAAAGTATGACTCTGGAATAAGAGTCATTATGACTTCTAGAGTATGCATCTCCCAAGCTCTCACAGCCTCTCTTCCTCCACAGCCAGTGGAGCCCTCTGCTTCAGGATGTCATCCTAAAAATAAATGTCATTTTCATTAACTGCATGACAGCCAAAATATGAATTTTCAAGTTTTGGTCAAGTCTGTCAAGTTCGTCAAGTCTTGATGTCTACACAGTCAGTATTTGCATTCGATTGGATGAATCTCCTTCCAAAAGTCTAAAGAAACTCAGCTGATGGGTTTGAAAGCATACTGGAACATCAATGGAATACAAATATCACAGAAAAAAGTAGTGTTCTACAGCAACCATCCCTCCATACCACCATACACTCTCTGATAATGTCCTGGCATTGGTAAAAAAATATCAGTAAGCTATTATCTGACTACTGCAAAGTATTTTGAAAAAGCTTTACAGCTATCTTGATTTTTTTTCAGGAAAAACAAAACAAACAAAACAAAACAGAAAACAAAACTTTATTAAAGACTAATTAACAGGAAGAGAAAAACAATACCAGAGTTACTCACACAAGAATAACCAAAAGGAAGTCTGTCAATCTGTATTTTCACTAGTGATACAGTTTAAATTCTTTTTGTCCAACAAGTGAACCAATGAGAAAAGGAACTCAAATTTGAAACTTCTATACATTAGGAAATTGCTCTAATCAGAGCTATTTGTTACATCCTGGGATTCAATGAAAACTCTCCAGCCTCAAGACTCCAACAATCTTTTTCTGATGGAAATTTGGAATTTGTCCAAGCCCGATGGGAGAGTAAAATAGTTTCAGGTAAAAACAAACCATCAGTCCAACAAACACTATGAGAAGGACACAAAAACTGTAGCTTATCTGTCTCAGAAGGCTTTCTGTAGACACTTGAAAATTTTGCTTTACTTTCTTACCATAAAATATTTGGTTAATTCCCTTCTCCTCCCCTGATGATATACAGTCCTAAAAAAAAAAGCAATTATAGTTGCAAGCATAAATAATAAAACCAAATGCAACTGAACATAGCATAACTAAAGGTCATTTGAACAAGTTGCAAAATTAATTCCTCAGATTTTCTAAAGAGTCTCTTATACATTAGGGCAAAGCTTTACCCCAGCTTCAACAGAAATAGAAAATCTCAGATTTTACACACACACAGACGCACTGTTCAACCTTCTTCAGCAAAGGGTTGCTGAAGCCCACTGATCATTGTACTCACTCCATTATAATTATGTAAAAACACGAAGTGGCACAAACCCTTACAAAATTTATATTCAATAGAGTTGCTGAAAATAAATCTTTGATAAATTATGCTATTTAATTTATTAAAACACACTCTTAACTCATTTTGCTAAACCACATACCATACTTATCTCTGCTTCCTTAAGATGACTGGAGTGATGATTGGACATTTGAATATACACAGCTCTTGATGTTAAGCATAGTATGTTGCTGTACTTCAACATTCAAAGGTTAGCAAGCTTGTTTATGTCTGATAGTACAAGTTCTCTAATAATTTATGCTAGATAACCAGTCGAATGTATTGAAATCTATCTGAATACTAAACATGGCTCATTTTAGTATGCATCCAATAAAACTTCTACCAAGAGAATAATTTTAGTTTATTTTAAATCAAAACAAATTATTTATGAAACATATGAATAGTTTGATCACCAACACTTAAAAACTAACAAACAAACAAACAAAAACCCCACAATTCAAATGAAAATCTCCAAATTTATTTGCAATAGGCCACAGCAGTTTAATGAATTCATAGATATCTTTCGGTATATTCAAAATGAGAGTGAACTTAAAGGAAGACATACTTTTGATTCAACTGTAATGTGTAGAAAGACAAGTATTTGCTCAGTTGGTTTTATCCTTTAGAAAAACAAAATTATCTCTTTCTTTTATTGCTTCAGAAAATATTTTTATTCTTCTTTTGATACTGTGAAATGAGTGACCTTGTATCTGCAAGGTTACTGGAAAAGATGTATTTCTTATAATCATTCCTCTAAATCTGCTAGTTCATAGAATTATTACTAAGGTCATCCTGGCTTCTCAAAAAGAATACAAGCATTCCCCAAAATATTATTCCCCCCCCCCCCCCCAACTCCCCAAAGTACAAAAAATATAGCATTCCTTTTATGATATAGCCTTCCTTTTATGATATATGAATTACAGAAAATACATAATGCAGCGTACAGCTTTTACTGTCATTCACAACATCTTGTGTAGCTTGCATGACTTCCAAGCCCAGGACCAGCCAGAAAAGCTGCCACCCCAAAGCCATTCTTTCAATGTATTTCACATCATCGACTTGTACCAGCATCTATCCACACTCTGCCAGTTCCCCACATATCACATTCTAACACAGGCTGCATGCATCTATTAAGGATCATCGGTAATGAAGTATTGTATGCAAACATATCAGTCAGATATGTTTCGAAATAAGAAATCAGGGAAGAAAGAAGTCTGGAAATGGAAAGACTGATGAAAAATTAAGGCAACCTATTCCAGGTGATTAAGGGATTTTAGGCAGTGCCATATATCTCACCTTTTGTAAGGTACCACTAAGCTCTCTCTACATAGTTTAGGAAATTAAACAAAATCAGCAGTATGGACCACATTGAGGCTGTATTACAAATTTTTACCAGTTAATTGCTCACTGGTACATTTCAGCAGTAGTGTAGAAAGGAGTCAGGTGCAGGAGTCATAATAGACAGGGTAATAACCTTCCTGAGTGTTAACAACACTGAAGTTTCCGATGTTAAAGCAACAGTGTTAAAAGTTACAAATGTAAACAAGGCCAGAAGGACATCAGAATTATCAAAAATTAATGCACATAAATGAGCTCATTTTCTAAAGTGCTAAATGCATTTTTTGTTGTTGTTGTTATTAAAAGTCTGTTCATTTCTGTCAGGATTACTTCTAATGTGCAGTAATTACTCTCAAAGCGTTGCTTGCTAGGTCCAGTGATGGAATGCGGAGTAAGTTCTGCAGCTTCACATGCCAAAATTAGAATTTCAGTTTTGAAAGATATATGTAACTTGTGTACCTATAGAAATAAGGAAAATGGATTCATAGTGTCTGATTTAGTTTACCAAAATATTTACAGAAGTGGGTTGTGGCCATAATCAGGTTTTGTCCTTACAGTCTCAGAATCAACTGACTGTATTTTATTTTCCCTTTACAGAAATGAAACCAAATCCAATTACCTGTTTTAATAGCAGAAAACTGAATAAATAAATAAATAAATAAATAAACTCAGTGAAATACACTGAGGATACAGGGATAAACCTGTAGTTCAGAGCTGTTTCAGTGAATTTCTAGCCCTTCTGTACTGCTCATCATTAAATGCCTCTCCACTTCTAGCAGAACCTGACTTTACTGCCAGCTCCACTCCACTGACCAAAATTACATAATTGCCATTAAGTAGTATGTCACAAACAAACTATTACTCCCCTTGGTTTTGTTTTAATACATGAAATTACAGGAGCATGGCAGATAAGAGGCATTGAAGAACTTGTAAATTAAAAGTTAAAACATGACTACTTCATGTTTCAGTACTTTTTCAGGAAGTCCTGTATACCCACCATAGGTTTTTTTAGATGGAACAAAATAGGTATACTCATTTTATTCTTTTCCGTTGGGTAATTAGGTACCAGGGAGGATGTGCGTATCAAAAAAGGTTTGGACAGAAAATGCTGTCAAAACAGGAAAAACAGAATATTTACCAGTGTGAAACCCTACAAAACGAAATGTTGGTTTGTTTTCCCAGATGACAGTAAAGCCATTTTCTGAACAGCTTTGTTTAATAAGTTGTTGGTATTACTACTACGATTTCCAAGCCACTGCTTTTAGGCAGCCAATTTCCAGTCCACTGTAATGTTCTGCTCTTTGGAGCTGCCTATTAGGCAGACCACAAAACACTTTTTTTTTTTTTTTTTTTTTTTTTTTGAGTGCTCTCAAAGTATAGGCATAAGATAGCGTGCTTTCCTGTGATTTAATTCTTGTCACAGCTGAGCCAAGGACAATTAGGTCTCAACTTCATCACAGAAAGAGTCATATCATTCTCTTCCAGAGTCCAGGTGCTTGTTGAAGCAATATTCCCCACACTGTACACACTTGCCACAAATGTATGGAGTAATCTTAACATCTAATATCATAACTGATCTACATGTGTTACATATTATAGTTGCATCCTGCTGCTAAGAGAGTCAGACCAACGTCTTCTCTCCTTCCTACTGTTTTTCAAATTTAATTTGCAGACAGATAGCTACCCAAGCATAAGCAGCATATAAACACCATGGTATTTGTTTCACTGCTCCCACTGGAGCAAGAAGTGAGACTGAGCACAGTCTGATATTACTATAAGGAGTAAACAACAGCCCAGCACATCATGGCTAGCCTTTCTTCAGCCTTACATTCACAACTCTGAAGGATGACAAAATAAATCCCCATGACTCCAAGTGGCAAGAATGAGCAGCTGCTTATTGGGATGTTTGAAGAACAATTCTGTTTTCTTTCAAAATCATCTCTGCTGAAGTTTGCATGCAAAATTTGTGGCAAAGGTCTTTCAGAGCTATAGAAATGCATATTTCCCCTTTTTTTGTGGGAATACAAATAGGAAAATTTCTCTCTTGCTCCACACATAGAGTCTGAATGACCCCAATAAAGAAAATTAACTTAATCTTCTCACCTTTCTGTGAGAAAAAAATAAAAAATTATAATTTAATTTTTCTCACCTTCACTGAAACAGACGCTTAGATGCCAGTAAATAAATAGACAAACTGACAATATTTAAAATGAGCTCACCAATCAACTGCCTTACAATTGTTTAAAAAACACTGATCCAGTAAAGAGAGAAGAATAAACATAGCTAGCAATGCACTCAAAATGAAGAAAGTCCAATTGCATCCAGAAGAATGACCAAGGGCCAATTCATCATGAAAATGTTCTCTCAAAGCTCAGCAAGAGATACAAAACCAAAAAAGCCTATTATTTCAATAGTTGTCCCCTAAAGACACTTCTCTGTTTCCATGGCAGTAGACAGTAGAGTCCAAAACTGTGCAATTTTCATGTTACTTATAGAAAGAAAGAAAGGAAAAAAAAAAAATATATATATATACAAACATACTTTATAGGGATAAAAATTCAACTCCATAAGCAAATGAAGGCATTCAGGACTCACTGAGCTGTCAACATATTAGAGCCACTGTGTGAGACACTGCTGATACTATGGCAGAAGTGAAGAAACATTTTTTCACTTCCTACACAGCTATGACATATCCCTAAAAAAGAACTCTGTATGCCACAATCTATTGGACTCATGATAAGAGTTGTGCCATTAGTGCTCTGGTGTCACATCTGCACTGTTTTAGAAAATAAACACCCAACCTGTTTGCATGTGATAGCACAAACCTAGCAGTAAAACAGCTAAAACTAACTCTATTACATATATAAACTGTTGCACTGTCAAAAACTAGATGCATTTTGTTTAATTAAATAGATTAATAAATAAAAAAGACCATCTCTATGTCAGGTCTTTGTTACAGTAGTATTTGTCATCCTTTGTATGATTAATGGCAACAAAAATACCTAAAAAGAATCAAAACCCTTATGCTGCTTCAGGCTCCAAACATTTCTGGTTTCCCTACTATAGTGAGGAACTGAAGTTAATCACACTGCTTACATGATTAAGAAGCCTAAATTCAAAGACATCTGCTCCAAACAACCCCAGTTATGTCCTAGATGTATAGTAGTATCAGTAGAGAAATATTAAAAATAATAATAATAATAAAAAAAAATTACATTCTCTTTACAACTTCACTTAATCTACAAATACTACAATCTTTTGTCAGGTTGATTAGATGCATTAACTTACCCTTTCCACATCTTAATAGGGTTGAATTTTCTTAAAGTTTAGCCAAACTCCAAAAGTGAATGCTTTTGGAATAATAAAATCGGTAATTTACTAGTAATGCATCCCCTCTCAACTACTTGTACTCTATCCTTATGCTACTTCAGTACTCATTAGAAAAGAGTAGAAAACAGGCTTATATTTCTTATACCAATATATTCCTTGCTATATTTAAAACAAATGCCAACTTGGAAAAAAAAATACTGATATGTGTGAAGCTGGTAATGAGCTAAAAAATAACACAGAGTAAAGAATCTTTAAGCATAAACATTTCTTTTTTAAGATCAGATTCACTATGTTCCTCATGTATGTGCCAGTGGGGCTGCTCAAACCGTGTTTTTGTTAATTGTTATTATTGGAACTCTGCAAGGAAATTGAGAGTTTTAGTAAGTCAGATCCCAAATTTTTGAGTGTTTATTCACAACATAGAATGGGATCTGCCCGGTGATGTCCAACAAGCTAGTAATCTGCCGTAATAATCCAACAGAAGTGTCTAATGCCACTGGTTCATTTCAAACAGGGTGATGACTGGCTGACTGAACTGTACTGAATATGATAAGCAGCCCTGAGATGGCTATTGGCTTGATTCTGTGACTCTGTCATTACAACAGTGATACAGCTATTAAACCTTAGTTTAACTACAACCAGACTATTCAGGTTTAGATTTTAGCAATTTTTAACTATATGGAAAACCTGATGTATCTTACATAGAAGAATACTTTTTATAGAATGCTACATTTCTATTTTAAAGATTTCCAGAATCATGTGCACTACATCAAAAATCTGTTTTAGAGTAGCAACATCACAACCTCACAGTCGCTTAACATTACTTAGACAACAGAATGTGCTAAATAAATTTACATCAACAAAGGACTAACATGTTAATTTTCCTACTTGTACACAAATTGCAAATTAGGGAGCATCTGTCCTTTAGAGCTGGAATTTAAATAGTTGTATCTCCTTTTTTCTTAAATATTGCAACCATTAGCAAGGTTCTGTGGAAACAGGTCTTTCACTTGTTCTGCCCCAAGTCTATGGACATAAGAAATAGAATGATGGTTCATTTTACTTTGTCAGAAAAACAAAATATAACTGGAAGCAATAACAAAGTGGGATTTACCAACCTAATGCCTGTAAGAATTCAGCTGTAAAGTAACCTCTGCACAAACCTGTTCTCAGAGGGAAAAAAAAGACAAGAAAAAAAAGTTCTCAAAATCCAGACTGTTAATTTAAGTGAGCCAAAAGTATGCTAGTAATGAAAGCAAGACTATGGTCTTCATTTTTTAATATTAAATAATAATAATAATAATAATAATAAAGTTATAAATCATCTGTGCACCAGACTTTGTTTGGAATTTGAGATGAACATAAAAACTGGATACTCAAATAAAGAGTTTGCATATCAGAAATATGTGGATCAAAAATAACTTGCTTGGTAATGAAAACTGCTTCTGATTTATATCACTATTAATAATTTTCAAACTAGTTCCTCAGGAGGAACATATGTATTTTTATATTATTATTTTCAAAACATACACAAGCTAAATTTTAAAAAATATGTATTAGAAACAACAAAGGCTTTCATTTCTTCAGACTACCAGCATCAGCAGGCATACTTCTCTCTCTATTTTTCTATCCCAGGGACAGTATTCTATACAAAAATCACTAACGTATCCTATGCTATCTTATAGCTAGTCCTGTTTCTTGAAACAGTCACCATCCAAGATAACTGAAAAGATCATGAGAAGGAATTACTAGCAGGAGAAATCCATTATTTTTTTGTGCATCTTCAAACAAGAAAAGGGAAAGACAGTCATATATAAGCTTCAACCTTCAATCATGCATGTGCATGTCTAAGGGATAATGGTTAATGGACTGATGCCATAAGTACATCTCCAGGTACAAGCCTGCCCAGAGCTCTAGGACAAGGCTTGCAGTGGACAAAAGGAGAGCCTTGCTAAAATCAAGGAAAGCCTTTTTGCCATGCAAAGCTCTTTCTCATATCACACAGAATGAGATCCTATAGCTGATGCAAGTTTAGTTTTGTTGGCTTAAATACCACAGTTTAAAATGCTCTTGAGAAAAAATATACACTTTTCATGTGTACTTGTTCTGATTACATATCAAGACAAGTGAAAGAAGGAAATAGAGCAATGAAGTTTAAGAGTTCATTTATTTCATAGTAACTGGAATACAGATTACAGTGGTCAATGTTTCAACTCATCAAAATTTCATATGAAGAGATACAAACCACTAATTAAGGTAAAGGAATTCAAGTCTCAGTTATACATAAACTACACAGATGAAAATTAGAGAAACATCTGTTTAATCTGGGACATTGACAATGCATAAGGTAGTTAAGTGTGACTTACTAAATGCTCAGTAAATGTTGCAAGATTTTGGACAAGTCATGAAATATAATCTGTGAACTACACAGTTTAGGTTACAAGAAGGAGTAACGAGAAAAAATCTTATTTCATCACAATTATGAATGTATAAATTTATTAGAAAGCTGTTCTTAAATACAAAAAAAAGAAGAAAAAATCATGGATTAAAACAAATATAACTCCCCCCACCCAAATACTCAATTTATTTATCCTCTAGCAAACAGAATATTCTTTATGAATTACCAATAAACTTCATACACAAAAATTGTTTGTTCTTATGCAAAGAACACTGTTAGAAATTCTGGAATGAAAATATAAGTATCATACTGAAATAAACTTATTGTTCATAAAGTACTCACTATTTCACTACAGTGTATTTTTTAAAGAGCACTAACATAGTATAGGTATTATAGATACATAATTTTTATACACACCTATATATAGACATATATAAACCAAAAATATACTACTCATGGTCACAGAAGTTTGAAGCAAATACTTATATTTCAAAGACATCTTTCATTCATGCTATGGAAAACACTACAATAAAAACAGCATATTTAGTGGAAAATCTATTGCTCCAGTTTTATACTGGTAATTAAGAACATGAATATCTATAATGTTCTAGAAGTACACATTCTCACAAAAATACAGGTAGAAATACCTACAGTGTGTTATTCCATTAATGGAGACGTTGGTAGCAGCTCCTACCTCTAAGTTCATAGTTTCATAAGAATCTTTATTGTGAAGAAATCCGCTAATCTTCTAAGTAAATATAATGTATCTGTTTGCAAAGTGACTTCAAAATCAGCAACAAAAACACCCTGAGGCTTGAAAAGTCCTTTTTCACTGGGACATGAAATTTCATTCAGATTTGCACGCACAATGAACCATTAAAAAAAAAAAAAAAAAAAAAAAAAAAGAGAGAGAGACTGATTTTAAAAAGATCATTACTTTCTCACATTTGCATTAAAAATAAAAATAAAAAAAAATAAAACTCTTAAAATAGTCTAGCAACCAAGAATATGTGCTTTGTGGAGCCAGGCTTAAAAGTAACAAAGCAGTAGCAGCTACACATTAGCTACATCCTGGAGATTACAAAATAATGCAGAAAGCTTTGAAATGTAAATGATAATTAAATACTTTAGAAGGATTTTTTTTTAACTTCTACAGACAGAAAGACTGTGCTCCTGTATTTCATAATATGGAATTATTCTTACATGAAAAAAAACCTCTTGACAGTATTTTAAACAAATGCTGAATTCCATCATTTAGTTATGCTGATTAATGCCCATTGCTATTCTAAACCTGTTTCAATTTACAGGAAATTCATAGCACTCTAACTCCAATGCATTTCAAAAGGTCTACACCTGGGCAAGGGATTAGAAGCAAGACTATGGATTTAAATTGTTTAATTTAGTTACATCCTAGAGATTATCCTTTATTTTAGAGCAAGGATATACTTCCCATTTCAGTCAAATTTATCTAGTTTCATCTACGAAAACCTTACTAAGATAGACAATACCATTTTTATTAGTTTGTGTTCACCATTTTATGAAATGGCAAGACAAACAACCTTACATCCTAAAAACCTTGGGGGAAAAATGTTTCTGTATGTTTTTCAACTTAGTACATCTATTCAAATTTTATATCGACCTTTTATCATTTATTTATTTCAATTTTATGTTAGCTTTTCTTTGAAGTGTGACAATTATCCACCTTTTTTGTTTATATATTTATTTATCTATTATGTAATGTCACATATTTCAGGATATGCCAAAATCATCTATAGTTTGGAACAGAATCAGAATTTGAGTTCTGAGTTTGACTTCTATCTACCTTTAACTTGCTCCAATTATGTATTGCTAAATCCAGGCACTAAAAGCAGCTAGATTCTAACACCTGGAAAGGGTATGTTCCCTAATTTTCACTTCCATAAAAAATATATTGGAAGATCAAAACTTCATCACATCAAGGTTACTCTCTGATTTATATAACTGAAATGCAAAACTAAATGTAAACAAACTTTATGGTCTACAACAAAATGAAAACAGGTTGCAGATTTTAGGTCACAATAGAGAAATTCAGGGCTTTACTAATTTTCTCATCCCTTTCTACCATAGAATATAGTATAATCTATTCCTTGTATTTTCACACCACTCAGAGTATGGCAGAGCGTAATATCTGAATTAGCACTAACAACTCTAAAGAACAAAAATGTACCAGTTTCAAAGAGTATCAGAAAAAGCTGACGTCACAGTAAGAATATATGCAATTGGGGTATATCTTCCTATGTATTACTAACTCTCTAATATTTGCCAGAGGTAAAAATGAGCTTACATATAACTAACCAAGACAGGCCTCTATTCACTAGTTCAAAAAAAAAAAAAAAAAAAAAAAAAAAAAGAAAGGTATCTCATCTCACCATTCTGTGCATTCTTAAGTTTCTCAATTATGTTTAAACTCTAAATCAAAATACTTTAACAGCAAAGTTTTCTGCGGTAAACATTTTGACTGTTAGCTCTAGATTTAAATTTATTACTGCCACTAATAGATCAGTGGCACTAATAGATTATATATTTTTAAAAGTTTTTAAATACAGCACAAAAAACTGACCTCACCTACAATGTTTCTATCAGTATATTAAGTATATTACCGTGAAATGGAAATTGTCTGCACTGAAATCTCCCTTAGTACACCGATTAACCAGATAAATTATTTCTTTAATAAGTTTAATAGGTACAATACCTGATGCGCCTTAAAAAAAAAAAAAAAAAAAAAAAAAAAAACACTATGTGTGGAATGTATGGAATGAAACTGCCTGAACTTTGGAGATCCAGCAAGATCACACAAGAATAAAGACCTAATTTGCAAATGAAAAGTTAAGTCAGCAATTACAAAGTGTAGAGTGTGAAAAGCAGTGATTGTTTATAGGAAAAGTGAAATTTGTTTTCTTCCAGTTTTACATATACTCCAGATATGCAAATTTCCTGAGGCAAATAAATGCAGACCAAAGTTTATCAGGAAGAAAAAATGATAAAAAATACACAGTACTTTACACATGAAACAAGCAAAGAATTCAATCCAGAACAACTATGATTTCAAAGAAATCTTCACATGCAACTACTATGTTTAGAAAACATACATTAAAATACTTACTGCTCTCTGAAACTATCTGATTTCTACTTTCAGCATAATATTTTAAGATATACTACATTTATAGTTAAGTTTTTCTATTCACTTGACATTAAGATAAGACATATTTTGAAATAACTGGTACAGCACTACACATAGGTTTAAGGCCCACAAAATTCTTTCACTAATGTTTGAGATATTATTAAAAATCAATGGTCCCTAAAATTATGTTACCATTTAAAAGTTCTCTTTCCCAATTTCCTCTCAAAAACCTTTCATTCGTCACTTTTAGAGCCACTAAGACCAATTCAGTGAAAGAGAATTACAGTCCAGCCATTATTATATTTCTTTTTAAAGCCTCTGTTAGCAAGAACAGAGTCTATGTGAAATACTGAATGTATGGAAAAAAAATTGACACTGTCTAGCAGATCACACATTTAAAAATAAATTTTAAATATTCTTATAATATTTTACATAAGAAATAGAGTATTTATATATTTTCAATTAGGGACAAGCATCATTCAATCCCTCAAACAGATTAGCAGCGAAGAAAAACAAACAAACAGATTTTTTTTTTTTTAAAAAAAAAAAAAAGATTCTTTTCTATACACTGTTATGACTAGGTCATTAGTTCCAAAAGGACTGTGGGTTAACCAATTCCATTAGAAGAAAAATATTTAAGAATAAGCAACAATAGTTAAACACCCAGCAAAAACACCTGCATTTTCTAGGTTTTATACTTAGACATTGCAGAAACTGTGGGTTTTACTGAGCTGTTAAGAATAATTAACTCCAGATACAGTCACATAGGAGTGCAGCTACAGGTTATGGTCCAAGGAAACTTCAAACAAGCCAGATCATCAAAAGATTGGAGTTAACGGATTGGAATTCTATGCAGGTTCTTAAGGTTCTGGAAACGAGGCATGTCCACATACATTCCATTGGTATCATTCTACATGCATGGAGAACTAAAAACTACTTCAGGCATTATGTCTATGGGGAATTATCTACATCTGAAATTATGGGCCACTCCCACATATGCCTCAAAACATTAGTTGATATTCTGAGGATTTTTCCAAAAATGCTTTCTTTGGAGAATTAAATTACCTTTATAAGATGCAATAAAATCTAATCATTGAATTTTCTGAACATGTTCCCTGGGTTTCTCTTTCTCATAAATATTAATATTCAAAATCAGAGGCCATGTCATTCCAGAATTTATACACTGTATGTATAAATTTAGAACTCTAAATGTGGTATTAACTCAGAGAAACACTAAACTTTACACTTGGTTTTAATACATTTAAATGTTGAATATTTTCCAGTAAAATAATCTCAAGAGACTTAATTAAACAAATTACGACTGTTCAGATTAGCAAAAAAGCTTCATTTGAAGATGAAAATATACACTAAGAAGTTAGAATTTGCACTTAGTGGTAATCATACGTTTTTAATCTCTGTACACTGTAGGTGCATGAGGTAAAGTACTGGCTTTTTTTTTTTCTTCCAGTTATTGGATAGTCCCAGGTTATATTAGGTTATTTCCCATAACAACCTAAATTCTTGGCTGTCAAGCTTTCCATTTGTGATTATATTAACATAAACTGGGAAACAAGTAGAATTGAACAATCTCTAATCCAGAAGAAGAGGACGATTTATAATTAATTGATGTCTGGCATCAATGTCAGGCAAGATCTTGGCTTCATTGCTACCTGAAAATTAATGACAGCGATTTCTTCTGCAGTTGACAAGTAGAATAATATCATAATACTAAACAACATGAACCCAAGCTGTCTGGTGAATGAAAGTGGTTTCATCTGTTCAGTAGCTTACCAGACAAGTTTTTCACAGAAATCACTTTTATTATAAGTCTAATTCATTAACCAGGTTTTAGAAAAGCTGTTTAAAATTCCCACTGCATCTATCACTGGAGCCAGTTTATAAGCAAATAAAAATACTACCCTTTACCATCAGTGAGCTCCTGGATCTCTCTTTAATGCTACCCTTCCTAAGTGTTAGTCTTCCAAAACATATTTCTAATAGAACTATGCACAGAAAATTAGTCACAACAGAAAAATATCACATTAAATTAGGTATGCATATGATATTATTGTGTTACATATTTATAATAACTTGATTTGTACACAAATAAATCCCACTCAGCAAGAGTATTATTAGGCATTTTTAAAGAAAAGATTAGAAATAAAGAATATTTTCAAAAGTTTGCTAACATCTTGGTAAGTGTGCATACATTGTATAAGTATTTGTCTATCATGTACACATGTATATACAAGAGAAAATGTATATTTTGAATTTAAAAAGCAGCAGATCTACGTTTGGCCGCCTATTTCAAAGATAGGAAGACATTTATTTTTCATATGGAAGTACTTTACAAAGCAAAACACTTTTAACTCCATGTGTCTAGCTTTTACTGATATATGTTAAAGATATTTTATATATACTTCTACACTTCCACTGAATTGAATGAAGAAGCTACAGATTGTCACATCTCGGTTATCTCATTATTCACAATGTTCTCATGGCACTCTGTATATCATCTACATAAGATTTATTTGTCAGAATTCCATAGTGCGTTTCTGACAACAGATGTTTTGAAATGCATCCTGTTTTGCTTGGCAAAGACTTAATCGGATGGGTTTGACAGTAAATTTCAGTGAAGAATTCAGCAATCATTTAACTCTGGTTAGGTAACATAACTCTGGTTAGGTAAACTAAAAAGTGACTCTCATAAATATTAATTTCTATATGAATTGCACATTTAAAGCAATCAACTTGTTTAATTGTTTCTTCAGCTTCCCTCCTAATAACATACAACTTTGAATCCACAGGCACTCCAAATATCACTCTATGAATCGTGAAAAGTAAAGTTCATACACAGTAAAAGGCAAAACAGTAATTTTTCAGAAGGAATAGCAATTCCAAGACCTCAGCATAAATAAATGAACTTCATCACATCTCCATTTGAATGATTCTTAGAGGAAATAAGGTTTGATGCCCTATTCCAATCATTCTTTTAGAAATCATCTGTATGAGTGGTATGGGTTACAGGTAAAATATATACTAATCCAATTCCTTTATTCAAGGGTGACACAAAGTGCCTTACGAAGAAGGAATGAATGAATGAAGAAAGATGAGGTTGGAAGTCCCTTTTAAGCTTCATCCTACCTAAGAAAATGTTTGCATTTCAGTGCTGAGAGGCAGTCATCGCCTCCTCAAACTGTAATATAGTCAAATGTAGAGTTCTCCCCCAACTAAGATTGAACAGGTGGTTCAGAACAATTGTTCAGTTAGGAAATCCTCCTAAACTTGTTCTCATGCACAGACATCACATGCATATATCCACCATTATAAAGCAAATACTCTAGCCTTCTTATGAAATCTAGTCTTCACTCATATGCAGACTGCCTAAAAATAAGGCTGCATAGAATTTACCACTGACATGCAGGGAAAGCGATAACTCATCTTCCCAGTATCACTTTACCATCTAAAAATGGCAAGATTTAGCTAACATTAGAACTTATAAGAAATAATTTTTATAGTAATAGAGCCATGTAACCATAAAACTGGATTTATTTTGACAATGTATGATATTTCAAGTATTAAGCATAAAAAAAAATAAAAAATAAAAAAAAATGAGAGATTGATTAGGGTAGATCATTAATTGTGCTTCTTAAAATTACCTTCCAAGCTAGCTTAAAAATAAGATATAGTATACATACCGAACTACAACACATGGTGGCATTCTCTAATGTAACAGTATAGCTTGCACTTCATCATTGACTGGTATTATCCATGTTTTGAGTTACACTTAAGATTGTCAATATTCATGTTACAATTCTTTTGTTTTAAAACTACTTGTTTCCTGAGAATGAGTACAAAATAAGTCATCACAAGTTTTGAACACTGTTGAATATTGAGTATCACAAAATAAGAGCAACTATGGAAGTCATGTTATCTCTTAACTCCTATTATACTTAGTGTCCAGACACAAAAAAAAGTGATAAAAGGCAGTCCCTGTAGTACCAGTTTTAGACATCTTGGGCTTGTTGACTACTTGCGATCTACCCAGGACTGTCTGCCAAACTTCCTCATCTCTACTCAGAGGCCCTAACTCGGAAAAGCAGTAGGAAGGCAGACACACAGAAGGGGAAGCAAACATGGGCTCCCAAGGCTACCATCCATGACATATTTCTTACTTTCGTAATTCGGAAGTTACGGTTTCCTGCTGCTCAGGGCAGCTGGAGTAGGCACCGTTACGGGCTGCATGGCAAAACCACTCATGCAGCTCAACAAAGGGACTCAGCGACGGCTCCCTCGAATTGCCTTCCCAGGCACCGGACACTTGTAAGGCTTTACACGGCGTTTACTATTCGTCCTTACAACCACACCAATAAATAAATAAATAAAACAAAAATGAGAGGGAGAAAGGGAGATGCGGTGATGCGGGTGGAGTAAGCCGACTCGCCGCACGCTGCCACCTCGCCCAAGGAGACCCCCGGAGCCCCGGCTCCCGCGGCCGGAGCCCAAATCCGCGGCTGAAAGGAAGCCCCGGGAGGGGGCAGCCGGAGCCGGGGAGGGACTCCCCTCGCCCGGGAAGTTTGTGGCCACGGGTCGCCCCCTCCCGCCCGCCCCCCAGCTGCTCCCGGCCCCAGGGACGCACCTTGGCGCCGCAACCTCCGCTTCTTGAGCCCGAAGATGCGGACCTTGGAGAAAATGTCCACCAGGTTGCCGTTGCAGAGCCCGCGGTTCTTGCTGGGGCTGTTCCGCCTCCTGCTGGCCGAGGGCCGGTCCCAGTGCTGCTCCCTCGCCTGCCGCTTCTGGCGGATCAAACCGCTGGCGATGGCCGCTGCCATGGCTGCTCGCCGGCTTGCCCGCGACGGGCAGGGGGGCGGGCGGCGGGGCGCTTAGTCCCGGCGGGGACCCATCCCCGGGGGCAGCGGGCGAGCGAGAGCCTCCCTCCTTCCCTCCGGGACGAGGGGCGGCTGCAGGGGGGGGTGCACCCCCGCCCCGCTACCCCCCGGGAGCTGCGCTGCCGCCGGGGGTCACCGCATGGGAGCCCCGCCGCCCTGCCCCGGCGGCTGCGGGCGGAGGGGCGCGGAGGGGCGCGGAGCGAGGCGGGCTCGGGGCAGAGCAGCGCTCCGCGGAGCCCCGCTCGGGCCGGGGGCTTCGTCTCCCCCCGCCCCGGTTGCCCCCTCTCAACCCCGCGCTGCCGCCGCCCGCTCGCCCGCCGCTGCCATCGGAGCGGCTCCGGGCGGCTACCGCCGCCGCCTCGTGCAGGCTCCCGCCTGATGATTGCCAAGTGCTTCGGAAATCAGCATCTGGAGAGAGCAATCTCTTTCTCCTGCGAGAGCTGTAATCACAGCTCTTCAGTCCCACCCCGCTCCAGCCTCCCTACACACGCACACGCACACACACCGCACACACACGCACCGCTGGAGCTTTTTTGTCCTCCCGAGCCGAGGGGCGGCGAGGGTAAAGAGCGTGGAGGAGGGACGGGAGGAAAGCAGGAGAATAAAGAAAAAGGGCCGAGAGGCGGGGGGTGTCGTTGACGCCTTTTTCTTGTGGGCAACAGTGAGTTCCCACCGGATCCCCCACCAGCAGCCGCTACTCCTCCTTTAGCTCTCCGGGGTGCTCCCCCAGACACCCTCGCAAAAACGCACACCTTCACGCCAGCTTCCTCGCACTCCCTCCGACACCTTCGCAGCGGTTCCCTGCCGCCCTGCTTCCCCCGACACCTTCCTTTACCACCACCCCCCCCCCCCCCCCCCCCCCCCCCCCCCCCGTCGAGCCTTCCTGGGCGCCGCCCGGCTCTGCTGCCCGCAGCCAGGGCACGGCGGAGGGTGTCGAGGGGTCGGAGCCAAATGAGTAAGCCAACTGAGCAAGCCCCTCTGCTCGCCAAATGGAGAACAAAGCCCGGGTACGGGGGTGAGCGGCGGTTACCCGCCGACCAGCCAAACCAACCCCCCACCAGGTGCGGCTTTACACAGGTATCTCCTCCGTGCCCAAGCCGGAGGTGCTCTGGGGGCAGAGGACGGCGGGGAGGAGGACCGCGGTCCCCGCAGGGCAGCCCGGCCCGCCGCAGACCCTCTCCCGGCCAGCCCGCCCAGAGCCGGGCAGGGCACACGGATGCGCCTCTCACGGTGGCGGTCCCACGGGCAAGGGGGTTCTGTCGCATGGGAAGGATTCAGAGCAGTGAGAAAGAAACACTTTTACGCAGCCAAAGGGACCTTCCACCAAAACCAGCATGCGCTCATGGTCTATACCAAGACTATACCAAGAGCAGATTGGAACATAATCCGTTTTCGGAGGTTTCAGAAATACTGAAGGATTTCCCTAGGGCACCCACAAACAGACACAGCAGGTAGATTTACTGATCAACATCATAATGTAAAATTCTTTCTTAACATTTTTCATAATCTACATCTTGGAGGCCTTGAGCAGTCACTAGTCAAGCTTGTTAGATACCAAGTCTCTGCCCCAGTGAGTTCACAAACAACACAGGTAGAAACTACTATGTAAAATATCACTACTCGACTTTTTTTTTTTTTTTTTTTTTTTTTTTTTTTTTTTTTCCATGTTGGATCATCTCCCATTTTAAATAAGGGCTCAACGCTTTTCAGGTTTACTTTATGCTAGTCTAATGGTGAAACTTCCTGAAGTTGTAACTAAATACAGAAATAATGTACAGTTATCCTACAGGGAAAGGCTTGCACAGGCAGATACAATGAAACAAACATATAGCCTTTATACTCTGGTCAGAGTGCTCTACTTTCTAGTTAGATGCCTTTTTCAAAAACAATAAATCAAACAAAAACAACTAAAAAGATTGAAGTGTAAATATACATCCGGAATAATTCACATCTAGAATATTTCACTGTTTTTTGATATAGAACCTGTAGGTGTATTGTAAACAAGTAGGTTCTTGTTTCATTGGAGGCTTCAGCATCTCCGATATTGACCATTATTTCCTACATCTTTTAATCTATGAAGGACTATTTTTATACAAAGGGCAAAAGTTTATGAAAGGAGCTCCCTTAGACAGGGATTTTGTATTAATTCTAGACCAACTAGGAGCAGAACATGCACAATCGGATCTGGATAATACATTTTAATTCTATTTAAAAGTGTCTCTAAAGAGATTCAGCTAAAACACTCACACTGGATTTTCTGTCTGGCAGTTTTTACAGAGCAGCAATTTCCTTACAACTGCTACAATTACCTTAACTAATGTAATTAAAATGAGGGCTATTTTTTATTTTTAAATTTACATTTGACCGTGCTAGTTTTGCATTAGGCTTTTATTTTATTTTATTTTATTTTTTCCATATTTCCCAGAAAACGGGCAAGACACAGCGTTGCCTTCTGTAGGTCTTTGTCCAGGTGTAGGTGCTCCAGCGGGGCTCCCACCGGCCCGGTTCGGCCCCTGCCTTCAGCACCATGGACAGCCGCAGGAAGCCCGACGGGTAGTGGCCCTGCGACGTCGTCCCCTGCCTACAAGGTAGGAGGTTACCGGACACAGCCCACAGACCTGGCTCCTGGCTCTAAACAAAGGAAGGAATGAGAGGGAGTAGAGTGAAATAAAGCCCATCCCACTGTTACCTTGAATTTTCAGAGGAATTTAGGAATGGTATACAAACGTACTTTTGCCCTGTACTATCCATGATACTATCCACTTTATGTTTTTTATTACTCTCATTCTATTTTCATAGTTTCCTTCAAATACTGGACCTTTGCCAAAACACCCTAACATTTATCAATGTTATGATGGTCATGGCCAAAGAACGAAGATGAAGATGGGCAGTATGCCTATAGACAAGAGAAGATGTTTTTCTTAATGCAGAGATAAAAAAAAAAAAAAAAAAAAAAAAAAAAAAAAAAAAGCTGCTTTCCACTTGCATCTCAAAAATGCAGAACAGTTGTTTACTGTTTGAGGTTTTGTAACGAAAACTCAAGAGAGCCATCTGCTGTCTTAACCTGTGATAAAATGTGTGCAATTCTAGTCAAAGTGAAGCTTTTCCTAACAGATGGATTGTAGAAGTAGGAACATATCTGCTATCTTAATGACTAGTAAATGTATAAGATTATGTATTTAGGACAAATGGAAATATCTCAGTTATAACATTTGCTACATTAAAATAGAGTTTTATTTCTGATTAACAAAATTCTAAATGTGCAAACAAATGATTTAAAGCAAAAGAGGGAATTTTCAATACTCTTCATTTTTCCATCTGTTCATTTCTAACTACTAATTTATCATAGATTTCAGGAGTCTACTAAAATAAATAAATAAAAAAAATATTGTTTTAATGAGTTTTTGAGAAAAGCATTCACCATATAAAGTGTATGTGAAATACTTGTTTTACCATATATTAGGATATGAAACCATATTTTTATCTTAATTTTATTTTTGGCTATATTTCTTAGGACAAAACTTTTCACATTTCATCTAATGTTAAATGTGAATTATAATGTGTCATTGTCAGGCATCAAAGATTAATAAGTGAAAATATACACTTAATATTTGTGTATATTCATGTATTAGTGGTACATACAATGTTTTTACAGGAGCTTCCATTTTCAAAAATAAGATTCTATACTTTAAATCCTATCCTAACATAGATCTATAGGCTGCAAAATTTACAGAATCAAACCCGTCAAACTGTAATCATCATGGTTTAAAAGCTGTGTTCCTCTCTCTCTCTTTCTTTCTTCACTTTGTGTATGTTCTCAATTGTTTTGGATAGGGTTACAAGCTACACATTCATTTCTGGCCAGTACAGGTATGAAGACTGTTCTTCCTTTCATAATTCATTTCAAAATAAACAAAAAGGTATTACCATAGGTATGTTTCCACCTACACAAACTCAGCCCATATTTACTCCTCCCAGATACCCTGAAACCATTCCATATATCAAAAACAAACAAACAAATAAAATCAGAAAAATTGAACACTAAAAAATACCTCAAAGTCCTAACAAGCATTGATTTTTTAGAAGTGTAAAATGCCAGATTATTTGATTGCTGCTAAAGATGACTTAGTTTCCTGAGAAATAATTTTTATTAAATTTTCTAGACAAGAGTAGACAAATACAGCCTGCTTATCTGGTTAAATAACTTAGAACATGATGCTGTAAATCCATCTTATTTTATATTCTAGAAGCAATTATTCGAGTATTGTGAATCTAAAAGTTCTTTTGGACTCCGAAGAGTTGAAAATCATTTTGTATCCCTGAAAAAGCAATTATTATTTTTCTGAAGACTGTCTGTGCTATAGTTGCAAAGAAGATTAATTCCTTACCCCTTAAGTTTTCTTTCAAACTGGGAAGGCTTCTCTGGGAGTAAAAGTACCTACCCAGTCATAACAATAGCAAGGTATGCGTAAGAGTACAACTGGGCAATTGAGAAATTTTAATGTCATTCCAAGAAAAGATGTCTCAGCAGTGAAAAATACTTGTTTATAAATTCTGAGGGATGAATTCAATCAACATTCCAGTATGTTCAGTGAGACAGCAGACTGATTACCACAGTGGTGCTAGGCTT
This sequence comes from Oxyura jamaicensis, assembly GCF_011077185.1. Lineage (NCBI taxonomy): Eukaryota > Metazoa > Chordata > Aves > Anseriformes > Anatidae > Oxyura > Oxyura jamaicensis. The sequence goes on along the minus strand of NC_048893.1, from coordinate 148,032,080 downwards.
CTGATTCTGAACATTTGTCAGTACTGATCAAAATTATTAAAGGTTGCTGATAATTTTGGTGGAACATAATTCAAGTGTCTAAATTCAATTTACATATCAAATCAAATACCTATCTTACTTCTTAATTCTGTATAATGAAATGGCAAGGAAAATTGATACAGTTCTATGGAAAGGATTATCCATGTAACTACAAACTTGTATCTGCCTGAGGTATGCAATGTGTTTATACAGAGGGGAGAGTGGGTGTTGGAAAGCAACAGTAACTTCTAATTCTTTATTTATTTTTCTTGGAGGACAAAGCTAGAACAAGAGGTATAACTGAATGATTTGAATAAGACAGAAGAAATATGTCAGAGGGTTTACTCTATAGGAAGCTGGGTGTTTAGTTTTTAAACATTAACTACATCGAAAAATATTTGTTGACATAAAAGTTAATATTTGTTGAGAACATACCAGTATGAACATATGAAATGATAGATGTTTTTTGTTTGTTTGTTTCTTTTTTAGAAAGCTGAAGTGCTTTCCATGCTTGTAATAGGATGAATATTGTTATGCAATGTCACTGTGAAATGTTTCAATTTAAAAAACCCTTAATGCCCCAAACACTTGATGCTGGTTGATTAGACTTTGAAGAGTATTAAGAATGAAGTTTATTAAACATGCTAATATACTTCACAATTTGGATACCTGTGCTTTTACACTGCTCTGTATTAAAGGCACTCAGCTTTCATCTCAAGATGCACTCAAGGAGCCAAAACCATACCTGCTAAACTGTACTGATTGCATATGAAGTCCTATGTAATAGATATATACATGTATGTATATTGAAAAAAAAAAAAGTGAATCCCTTTAAATAAGATGAAAGTAAGTTTCCAATATGTAGCTTAGAGGACTGCATATGTTTTATCCAACTTCTCCACAGGCTTTAGACTTACTCAACTTTATGTATCCAAGTAATTAGACAATCTGTTAATGAGTAATTAATGTATATATATATATATATATATATATATATATATATAAAAAATCTGCCATGTAAGAAAGTCCTATATTAGGTTACTGGTTATGCAGAGAACTATCGAAAACTAAACATCAATATGCATAACATATAAGGAAGTAAAAGCCATTATATCAGCTCAGTGCCAATTGCTTAGCTAATGCAATAAATCTTCTACATCAACCAATTTCTTCCAAACATGATCTGGGATATGTCTGCAACTCAAGGAATAAGTACATATATGGTGGTAAGGATTCAGTTTCATTTAGGGAACTGAATAAAATTGCCTGGTAGATGACAAATAGGACAACACTGAACATTATTACTGGCTTGTTTTTTATAAATTACATATTTTGAAATTGCTTAGACTTGCTTTTGCTTTTTTGACTTTGCTTTCCTTCCTCTCAGTAGCATTGATTATATTGTAGTAATGAGTCTCATGAATAGTGAGAACTCAAGGAATATACCTGTTTTAATTGCTTAAATTTTCATTTTCATTTCTGTTGGCTAACTCTTCATTCTTCTACAGTGAAAAAAAAAAAGTGAATAGAGATTCTCACACTATTTTCACAATTGATGTTGCACCAAGATAAGATACATGATTATAGCTCCTAATTTTTAACACTTCTCCTCTGATACCTTTCATGAATATTCACAGTTTTCATCTTATCTATCCTCTACTTCTAATATCGCTTCTTCTGAGATTAGGTGAATGAAAGATACCACCTGGATTGACAGGAAAATCTTAACAGCACAAAGATCATATGAAGCTTTCCAGGATAACTCACCTGGGTCCAAAACCTATCTCCAACAAATCTCTTTTAAACAAAATTTAACAAAAACAATGAAGAAGCAACAACAACAACACAAACACACGCACACAAAACAAGACCACTTTAAGGGAAAAATCTATAAAAGTAATTAAAAATGAAATACACTGCATTTTTTCCCATTATATCTATATCTATGATTTTAATTTTCCATATTAAATAGTCTCCTTGAAGAGGGATTCTTAAGTACTAAAAACATAATTGCATTGTCTTTTATTTTGTTCACACTGAAGATAATAGAAAAAAAAAAAAACCTGCCACCAGAGTCCCTTAGAAAAGGCTTCAGTGACACAAGCCATAACAACTTTCATTAAAGAAAAAATAATAAAAAAAAAGCTACCACACATCTCTAGTGCACACACAGATGCATAGAGCAGTTTAAGTATTAGAGACCTAAAAACAGTGATGAGCTTCTTCATTAATTTGTAGTAGCTTAGATCAACATCTGTTGCATTTGCTTATCTAGCCACAACAGGACTGTCTTCTATTTTGCATGAATTCTGAAATCAACAACAGACATTTTGGAAGTAACGGAAAGTCACTGCAATGTGAGTGCAAAATTTTATTCCACAGAAACAAAAGAAACAGAAACACCATTCCTGAGAAATATAGTTTCAAGCCTGCAGTGACCTTCCTCTGGAGTCAATACAGTTGACAGAGCATGCTAATATGTAAGCTATTATACCTGCTTGACTTAATACTTCTAAGAGGGCTTTCTACTCTTAAAACAGTAAAAGGAAGAAAAAAAAAAAAAAAAAAAAAAAAAAAAAAAAAGATTGCAATGATGCAATTAACTTATTTGCAGTATCTTGAATGGAAGAATGGAATCACCACAAATGTAATTCTTGACACACATTGATTTTTGCTACACAAGTTCCTGAAAAAAAATAAAAGAAGAAGAAAAAAAAGACCTATAGAAAAGTAGCCATTGATATGAAATTTTCCAACTGCAAAGAAGAATGCATCTCAGCTCCCTTTATAACTGTAACTTGGGCAATGTTTACCAGAATACACATATGCAATTGTTCCTTTCATATAATTTGAAATTTACTATATCACTATATTTACTAGTTAATTGGATGATTACATTCCAACTGATATCTTCATAGAGGAGTCAAGTCCTTTAGTCTTTTTGCTCGTGAAATTAATAACATCAGTGTATACAGACAACACACAATATATACAATTACAAAATATCTGAATATGTAAAATCTAACAAAGAATATTCGACACTTGTATATGAAAAGATGTTTATAAGAATTTGAGATGGTTAGTATGGTGATATTTTTATTCAGATGCCTTGTCTGAGTGACATTTAAAAGTGCATAACCTGTCTGCTCTTCAAGCAACATTTAAAGTCCTAATTATACACTGAGTTTATATCTTCTGCTTTATATTATTAAGAAACTCTAAATGCCATCCAAGCTATATATATATATCAAGCTTCCTGACAGTTTTTTGGAAAGTCTAATACTTCTTTTAAACCCTTATTTAAGGGTTTCTCACTTTTCTTGGAGAAGATATGAATGAATAAGTACATCCCTTCCTCTGGGGTTCAGACACAACTAATGTTTTCTATAAAAGCCAGAGCTGTTTTCTTGTTTCTAAACAAACAAAAAATAGTGCATTGTCTGCTATTTCTCCTGGAGTAAATGACATATATATATATATATTAATATTTTATATATTCATAAGTATCTGACATGATAATACTAGCATAAGAAGATACTTTTTTTGTGATCCTTAATGTTTCTTTCACTCTGCACTATTTTCATTAATGGAAATTTTTTCTTTGCACTGACATGCTTTGCATTGGTAAACAAAAAAGAAGAAAAATATTATCTTCCACAAAAATACTAGAAGAAAATTGATTAAAATATTTTTTAGGTACAAGACTTTTCTCATCCTCTCTCTGATAATCAATCTACTTTTGCTTTGTTACTCCTGTAAATTATCATATCAAGATAAAGCTCTTAAGCTTTTACTATCTTGTCCTCAATTTTGAAGACACAACAGTTAGCATATCATTAATACTATTCATAAATATAAAAAAATACACCTATTTTCAAGTCTTGGAAAAAAAAATTACAATGTCTGCTTATGTTACTATGCTGACATTCCTGACTATTAGCTCAAATGCCATAGCATTTATTATTGGCAGCAATCGCACGGATATTGCTAACATAGTGACCTAGTACTCCTATAATGACCTGAAAAAGTCCAACAAACCTAAATTATGAAGTATTTCATAATCAAGATTGTTAACTCATCAAAACTGTTCAACAGCGTATCACTCTAATGTGCAGTGCAATTATCTGATTTGCCAGCAGTGGACACTGTTACTCTAGATATCTACAGATATAATGGCTGGAAAATAACTTGCAACGCATACTGATAAATTTTTCTTTTATTGCTTTCCCTGCTGTAAGAACCTAGAGTTATTTACAACAGGCAAAAGCTGAATTAAAAATGTATGGTATTTTTCAATATTTTTGTGGCAGCAGATAGATTGTTCATTTCTTTATATATATATATATATATATATATATTATTTTAAAGTATTTTTTAAAAAATAATCCCGACTTACTTACATGAGATTTTTTCCCCCATCCTAATTATTTTTGGTCCTTGAAGATGTTCTGATCCAAAAAAAAAAAAAAAAAAAAAAAAAAGAGAAAATTCCTTCTTTCCTGTCTTTCACAGAACCACCGTTCTCACAATGAAGCTGTAAATCCTTCTAAATGCCTTAATGTTTTGCATTGCTTTTATGCAATTTTTAATTTTAATGAAATCAGCAGTCTAAAAAAAAATCTAAAAAGTACATTTACTTCAGAAGCCTGTACCAATCCTTGAATAATATAATTGTTCAAAATCTGCAAAGTACAACTCTGACACTTTTACAGGTACTTTAAAGTTAAGCTGAAGTGTAGATATTGGATAAGGACAGAAAACAGGTAACTGTAAAACCAACACAGAATGTTGCAGAAGAATTAGCTAAGAATCAACCTAGCTGTTTGGAAGAGATTTTCTATTCATGTTAGAGACAGAAAGAAAATCTAAGCATTTAAGAAAATCAATGCACAAGATTAATCACAGATTATAAATATTATCTTCCTAGAGTTACAACATTTACAGCAAATCACCTTTTTAATCCCCAGGTTCAAATACCTCATTAAGCTCCCCCTAAAATTCCTACCACTCTGGTATTATGTAAATGCACTTCTCATGTAAATGTATAGCATAATGTTCATCGTCTGGCTAATACAGCTCAAAATTTTCAAATAGGACCTAATAATCTGCTGACAGTATGTATACAGAAGGCACCCAGAAAGTCCCCTAGATCTATGCTTTTGGTCACATGAAAAGTCAGTTGCAAATCCAACTTTTTTTTTTTTTTTAATAAAAAAAAAATAATAATCCTTTTAACTGTTGCATTTGATTTGTAAATTGGTAATTGGTATGAAGCAAGGAGAGGAGCATGCATATTTTCAGTGGTAGGATAGTCTCACATCAGCCTGAGACTATTTTGAAATCAACTCCCAGAAAACTGAGGGGGTCTGAAATGTTGCTGTGAAGTATAGCTTACAGCTGGCAGCATTTCAATACTTAAGAATGTTGAGCATTGTCTGGGTCAATGACTCTTGTTCATAGCCTCTTATTAACTAGACAGAAGTGACTTAGAAGCTGTCAGTTTGTGGATGAATACAATCCAAGCAGAACTGACCTACTACATATAGGCCTAGACCGAGAGACCTGCTGAAACTGCCATCTAATCCCATCAGCTCTAAAACATGCTCACCCTTGAACACAGGTAGGAAGAACACTGTGCTGCCCCAAAGCTCCATTTTCCCATTGCATTCATCTTGAAACTTAACTTGTTACTGGTGTACAGGGTTCCTCATACACAAGTCTTTGAGTCTCATTTGTTACCAAAAGTCTCCAAGCTTTCCTCTTCAGTGTTCAGATAAGCAAATGTAGCTTTTGTGTTTAAAAAAATAATAAATATATATATATAAGAATTTTCATGAAGTCTCAAAGCTTTTTGATTTAATTCCAGACCTAGCTTATGCACTACGGAAATTTGCTTTAGCTACAGATGTAAGGAGGAAGATCTAAATTAATACCAGGAAACAGCTTGATGAGTGGAAGCTCTCTTTGATGCAATTCAAAGCTGTGCTCTGTAAATAATAACTGAGTGGTTCTGGCTATGCTGCACTGATAAGGAAGAACAGAACTCATTAGAAATGGAACATTCTGGCAGCCAAATTGCTGTGAACCATAGCTGCTTGACTAATATTCTTTCTCCAGAGACAAAGTAATACTTTCTAGGCCTTAAAAGACTTAAACATAAACAATCTACACATCATTTATTGTGAAAAAAAGATACTTATTGTTGCAGTTTTACACATATGGAAAAGGGTAGTATACCTTGCTGTAATTATCACTCACATAAATAAATTTTCAATGATTTTGTTTAAAATTATGTTTCACAAAATAATAGTGCTTATAAGCACTATATAATAATAATAATAATAATAATAATAATAATCCTCCACATTTTTTAAACTGCTAAAAGCCTTTTATACAGGTAGGTCAACTTTCATAGAAATCAATTCATATTATTTTAAATATCCTAATTAAAAACAACAGCTACAACAACAACAAATGAATCGTCTCCCAGTTATGCTGTGGAAGTTAAGATCAATCTTGTATATAATTTCCTTTGAAAAATATCAGCACCTTGCACACCAACTTCATTATTTCAAGATTTGACCCATACCTATCTTAAAAAATTTAACATATCTTTAAAAAGCTAACTCAGATTTTTTTTTACTACAAGGATAAAGGAATTACAGGTATGTTATTTGAATATTCAAACTGAGAACACACAAACATTAAACAGACTGGACAATAAAATAAATGAAGATGTTCTTCATACAAACTACTGACCAATTTAGTGATCCAAGCAAATTTCAAATCCAGTCAGAAATGAAGGAGGTTTGCTTTCTTCACTCAAAGTATTCAATAAAAAAAAATATAAACTATAAAAAAACTTTTTGTAAAAGAGAAAATTTATTTTGCAGACTGAAAATAAACTGGGCTTCCCCCCTTCTTTCCTCCCTCCCTCCCACCACCATAGAAATGATAGCATGTGTGCAAAACATGGCAGCAAAATCATAATTATCTATTTTCTAGCTGAGAGTACCATATTATCACCAATCAGCAAATCTGATATTAGTATAATGGAAATCCTGATCATAACACTCATAGCAGAGTTGGAGGAATAGTATCCTTAAGGAATGGTAACATTTCAATGAAAGACATAGAGACTGTTCTAGGAAAAGCCTTGCTCTGTTTGTGCCTTTTTGATGTGTTTCAAACAAACATTAGGACTAGAATCAGTGGACTTGATGGGCAAATCCCTTTTATAATAATATTACCCCATCATTAACTATCACAGAGTGTGAATTATCAGGGACCTTCACAATGTTATTCAACACACTTTATGTAAAGTCATTTGGCCAACATGGATCTTGAGTTGCTGTGTGCAAGAACCACATTTTTTATTTGTTTGTTTGTTTTTATGTTTCTAAAGGGAGCAATTAGATTTAGACTCAGAAGCCTAATTATGTTTTTTTTCTGAAATGCACCTCTAATTCTTAAAATAGACTAAAGCATTTAAGTTGCTATGGGAGTTTAAAGTAATAAGAAAGCTTCAGATAAGCTTTCAAAAAAAGGAAATTTTCAAAGGTATTTTAAAAAGTTATTACTTTTCAGTACTTAATAAAACATTGTTTGAACTGGGCTTTCTGTATTCTAGGATCAGCTGAAATATCCTGAATTTTCATTTTTTTCTTGTTTAAAATGCTTACACTCACCAGAAATCTTTAGGCCATTTAAATTTTCTCACAAAAGCCAACAAGAATGCTAATTAAAAGATTATGTAAAGCCGTTTTAGTATGTAGGCATTGGAACATTATAAATTATCAAGAGCTACTGACTTTCACACATTCAGTTATATCTGCTGAAACTTTAGGGATCTTTTTGCATCATAGCTGTGATCTTTTTCCTGGTTATTCAGTGATGCCTAAACACATCTCTAGACAAGATTTCCTCTGTCTTCTCACTGTACATATATCAATAACCTGACATACCACCTAACCAAGTCTGCCTGTACTTAATATTTTCCTGGGGTAGGAGAGGACAAGGGGATTGAGAACCTTAGATGAAAATCTGAGGTGCTTTTCGTTGTAAAGCACTCCTGGGTTGCAGGACATTTTCTGAGAAGGAAGACAAATATCAGCCCCCTTCACACACACACACACACAAACTCTGAATCTAAATGAATATTTCAATTTAAAATATGTCCTATTTGAGGTAAATATTTGTGTCAAAATACTATGTAACTCATTGTGTTTTTTTATTTGTTTTTGTTTGTTTGTTTTTGTATGTGACTAATGCTAATTTTGTTCACTGAAGTTAAATATTAATTCCAAAAAAAGTAGTTCTGCTATGAAGCATATTTTATTGAGAAAGATGATACAAGTTCATTCCTTCTAACCAACAGAATATTTTGATATCTCTTGGAAAAATATATGTTAATATCATTTGAGTATAAAGGCAAGATAAAGCTGCCCTGCTCAGTTCCAGATAAACACAAAAGCGCAGGCAAAATATCCCCCCTCTTTTTCTGAGACCTTCTTGTGGATACTCAGCTCACAAGCGGCAATTAATGTCAATAAACTCGCTTTTCCTAAGACATCTTTTCTGTATCTCTTTTCTCTGCTTGATGGACAGTAACATTGACTCCCTTGTTACACTGTGCCATCCCTTTGGCATCACATATTTTGCCTTGCTACCAGAAATCCAGTTCCTACACATCAAGATACAGTTTTTGAATTATTAATTAATTTGGCTTGGTTCCATTATAATGAAATCATGCTCTGTTTTGTGGTGGGGCTTTCATTTGTATGCCACTGAAGTCCAACCACAGTGATACAACATGATGGTTGCCTTCTGAGCAATTTGGAGGAGGGTCTTACACTTGTTCTCTGTATTCCAGGTATCGAGTGTGGGGACTGAATTTCTGTGTCAGCTAGGCCAAGATAAAGCTTCCAGTCCACCAATGATCCCCATGTGTTCAGAATTTCTGATTACATCATCTATACCAACAATAGCTTCCTCCCATAATACATAACAGTGGGATGAAATAAGTGCTGTTGCCAGTATTGGAGAATACAGACAGTTCTGATGCATAGTACAGAGTTGTTCTCACTTTAGTATAAGGAGGGCTATAATATCACCAATGTCTATATGCTCTTTTAATCACAGAATCACAGAATCTTAGGGGTTGAAAGGGACCTTGAAAGATCATCGGATCCAACCCCCCTGCCAAAGCAGGTTCCTTAGAGGAACCTTTATATACTAATAATTTAATCTTAATTACTGATCTTTAGTAGTATATATAAATATATATAAAACAGGGTAATGCAATCTCACTCAGAAGTTGACCATTAGGATGTGTGAAATGTCATCTTGCTCCCCCCCGCTCTACATACTGATCCAACTCAAGGTCTAAACAATGTTAACGTTACACAAATTTTGAAAGAAAGAAAGAAATGAAAGAAAAGAGAATAAAGAATCATAGAATCATAGAATATCCCAGGTTGGAAGGGACCCACAAGGATCATTGAGTCCAACTCCTGGCACCACACAGTTCTTCCCATAAAATTCAGACCATGTGACTAAGTGCACAGTCCAAATGCTTCTTAAACTCCAACAGGCTTGGTGCAGTGACTAATTCCCTGGGGAGCCTGTTCCAGTGTGCGACCACCCTCAGTGAAGAACCTTTTCCTGATGTCTAGCCTAAACCTTCCCTGCCTCAGCTTGACACCATTCCCGTGGGTCTTATCACTGGTGACTAAAGAGAATAGATTGGCACCTGCTCCTCCACTCTCTCTCATGAGGAAGCTGTAGACTGCAATGAGGTCTCCCCTCAGCATCCTCTTTTCCAGGCTGAGCAGGCCAGGTGACCTCAGCCACTCCTCATATGTCTTCCCCTCTAGGCCCTTCACCATCTTTGTAGCCGTTCTCTGGGCACTCTCCAACAGTTTTACATCCTTTTTGTACTGTGGTGTCCAGAACCGCACACAGTACTCGAGGTGAGGCTGAACCAGTGCAGAGTAGAGTGGGACAACCACTTTTCTCGATTGACTAGCAATGCCATGAAAAGAAAGAAAAGAAAGAAAAGGAAACAAAAGATGAGAAAGATGAGAGAGAGAGAGAAAGAGAGAGAGAAAGAGAGAGAGAAAAAGAGAGAGAAAGAAAAAGAAAGAAAAGAAAGAGAAAGGAAGGAAGGAAGGAAGGAAGGAAGGAAGGAAGGAAGGAAGGAAGGAAGGAAGGAAGGAAGGAAGGAAGGAAGGAAGGAAGGAAGGA